>NC_028638.1:48855624-49067595 GCF_001406875.1 Solanum pennellii
GCAAGATTACAATTGAAAATAAAATGAAGAAAGTAATCTATATCTCGCTCTCTTTAAGGAGATTCAAGCCCACTGCAGCAAATGTTTTCACCGGTCCAGCAGTAGTCCTCTTTGACTTGTCCCCTCCAGGATACAACAGCCTTCACAAAGTATAACTCAACAACTCTGGACAAGAGTTGAGTTCAAAGCTCCACAAAAAAGAACACCTCCCTTCAAATAATAAGAACTCTCTTTTAGACTAACTCTTTCACTTTTTGTTTTCTCTTATGTTTTGTGTGTCTCTAAAACCAAATGAAGACTACCACTATTTATACTACAAGAAGTCTTCCTAGCAATGAATAGGAAGATAATGGAGGTAGTAAATAGTGAAGATAATGGCCTTAGGAGTTACATAGGTTACAATGGGAGTTACATAGGTTACATAAGTTACAATGGGAGTTACATAGGTTACATAGGTTACAATGGGAGTTACATAGGTTACAAAGGTTACAAAGAGTAATGGAGGAATTAAGAATGAAATACATTGATGGATAACCAATGCTAATGGATGATGTAAAAGTCATCCATTCCAATGTTCATTCTTACAACTCCAAAATAAAGCAATTTAATATGTTAAATATTAATATTAAAATGCTAATAACCTAACAACAAATAACTAAGAACATGGGAGAATATTTTTTAAATTATGGGTTCATATCTATTGTTTATTACAATTTCAATAGATTTTACACAATTAAATTTATACTCGATGCCATTGTAGTACTGTTGAATTCATCCTTATAATATTTACACCAAATTAATAAATTTGTGAGATGCGTTTATATATAATCTGTCAATACTAAATATGCATAATGGACATGTATTTTCACCCATCAAAATATTTAATTATAATAAATTAATATAATTAAATATAAATATGTGATAATATTATTAAAAACTTATAAATGACTTTTCACGAAAAGATTGTAAAATATGTCAAATCATTAGTTCAAGAGTTACAATCTTGTTTACGCTTGAAGAAAACACTTGTGAAATTCATACTCCAAGAATCTTCAACAACTCTACTTCATGGATTTTAATTTTTTTCTATCAATCTTCTATTAATCACCAACTACTTTGATGTTTTAAATGTAGGCGCTATTTCTTTAAGAAGAAAATTATTCCTAAAAAGTAAAGTATATATTTTTTAAAATTATCCACATTAAATACTTTGAAAAAAATGTGAGTACAATAATATTTTCTCTTTCTTATTATGTATAACTCTCTTTATTAAGAAAAATTGAAAAAATATCATCAATATCCTAAAAAGTGAAATATATTTTTGTTAAATTATCCACATTAAATACTTTGAAAAAAATGTGAGTACTTTAGTATTTTCTTTTTCTTATTACGTATAACTCTCTTTATTAAGAAAAATTGAAAAAATATCATCAATATCTTTCTAAAGGTAAAAATATCACTTATTTTGAAATAAAATAAAAAGATTAAAAAGAAAACCATTTATTTTAAAATGAACAAAATATTAAAATAATTTTTAATACTAACGTCAAGTCATCTTAAATGTTATAGCACGTAACATAGTTTGGTTTTAAAATTTTAAATTTTGTATTTTAAAAATATTTACATGAAATATATCGTGCATGAAACTTAAAACTACTTTTTATTATTACACATAATATATAAACATAATTTTTAACTTAATTTTCATTGATAATCATAACTTTTAAATTATGAATGTGTATGAATACACATTTAAAATTTATAAAATTAAATAAACAATCACAATTTTCTTATGTAATATCTTACATAAGAGTTTACTTGTTTAATCTTACGTAAATTTAAGTATTTATTTGTAGACATTCGAAATGTGAGGAAATAAATATAAGTAAAGAAGTTTTTTATGATCTATTTGATGGACCACAATTTGGTTTTCTAACAAATTGAAGGAAAGTCAAATCTAAAAAAGTTCAAAAAAAGGAAGTCAAAGATGTTGAAATTAGAAGAAAAAGTTATAATAATGCCAAAAAGATACCCCTCCAAACTCACATCATTACAATTTAGTCCCTTTCAAAGTTTGAATAAAGCCCCTAAAAGAAAGTCGTCTAGTCCTATTCCACATGCCCATTCATAACCCATTTATTTATTTTTTAATCCAAATACTACTGTCGGTAATTAAAGGTAACCCTCTACATTGAGGGGTACTTTCGTCCACTAAAAACATCATTCCTTTAACGTAATAGTATCCATTTTCCCTTGAGAAGATGTTACTTGCAGGTTGACTTCCTAGTTCCTAGTTCATACCAAACATTTACACAAATAACCTTTAGATTTATGTATATTTATTTTTTCTAATAATCGATATGCATATAGATCGCATACAGAATATATATATGTCTGTTCATTGTCTATTAATTTTTTAATCAATATGTATATGATAAGTAAATAAAAAATATTATTTTAATAATATTTATATACGATCAAATTAAATAGGCGGGATAAGATGAAAAGTAGGGGTTTGGGGGTAACGGAGGAGAGATGGTTGAAAGATCGAGGTTAGGGGTGTTGGGTGGGCGGAGAGAAGACGACAAGAGAAGTGTTTACTATTTTTATTAGATTTTTTTTAGAAAATATTTTAATTAATTAAATAGAATAGGTATATTTTTCTCTTTAACAAAAACACCCCGCATTTGAATTGTTGAGAATATAATCAAATAATAAAAATATATTTCTCTAAACAGTTTAAGTTTTAAAATGAGATTGTCACACACTTCAACATGGTATACTAGAGCATATAAAATTTTGAGATCAAATCTCATTGCCATTTAAATCAAAAAAATAATTTTCACGTGCTTGACCCTTCAAAGTGAATTCAAACATAAATTTCTTAATTTTAAAAAGGCATAATACATAAAAGTGTCATTTAACTTGCATAATTATATGTTTATATCCTCCAATTTTTTGATATGCACAAGTCGACACTTACTCAAATTTGTATAAAGTTGAACAAGTAAACACATGAGTCCAACATGACACTGGGACACCACGTAAGACAAAAAATAGAATGTCATGCAGAACATGTGTGTCTATTTGTTCATTTTTATACAACTTTAAGTAGCTACTTGTGCATATTTAAAATTAAAAAACATAAATTCAATTTAAAATTAAATTAAAAAAAGTATTTAAATATTATGCTTTTTAAAAAATTAATTACTCTTAATAAGCACCATAGATCATGCAAAGACAAATTTCCATGTCACTTCTTCACTCTTAGTGAAATTTTACTATCTTTATTCATTTTTAATTCTTATATACATTTTTCAAAAGTTAATTTAATTAATTTTATAAAATTAAATTAGATTAACTAATCTGATTTTTTTTCTAAAAAAATTAAATATAAAAAAATTATATGAAAAGTACTATAAATTTCAATCTTTAACATATTAATATTATAAAATAATATATCATAAAATATTAATTAAAATTATTATTCTTTAATTTTTTTTAAAATTATGAAAAATAAATGTGGAAGGATGCATTAATAAATATGTACCAACTAACCTTTATAAAGCAATAATACTATATTGTAAACGACAAAAATATAGTACTATATATAGTGCCTTTCATTATAAATTATTTTGGTCGTCCCTATGATAATTCTCCTCATTATTACTTTCATTTTATATGTTCGTTTAACCTATTTTGCATTTTTTACGTGCACTTGTGATATTTGGTTAAGTTTGTAACAAATGCTATTTTGAATATGTATATTTTATATAAAAATTAGTAAGAAATAATATAAGAAGTCTGTAGAAATAACTTCAAAATTCTTTAATAATTAATTTAAATATTTGAATTCTAAGGAAGCAAATGGATCATTTTGATTGGAATTCGAGACTAGTTATAATTTATCAACAATAACATATTATTTTTAAAGATAAAAAAATTATTTTTTATATATATTAATTTAAAATATCAAAATTAAATAAAAAATATAGCAAGAGGTTAGATATTGAACATATTTCTAAATTAGGAGTAAGTTATTAATTTTATCTTGAATTATTGATGGCAGTTAAAAATATTATTTTACTTGTCTATCTAAATTTTAAATACATTAATTATATTATATAAAAATTTAAAATTACTTGTTATGTCACGTGAAAGTTCGAGAGAGTGATTAGGAGGAGATGGAGTAATTAGAGGGAGTGTAATTTAAAGAAACGCAATTAGGCGGAGTTCTCTAATTAATCAGTTTTGTTTAATTAATTAAAGCTACTACAAACTACAGTGGTAGTTTTTCTAATCTTTTTATTGATTTTTCGCCGACACCTATAGATACACACTGCCAGTGGAGTCTTCTTGTATAAATTTCTCTCTCTCTTCATTAAAACGAAAGCTTGGAATCGGAGAGTTTCTAAACGATGGTGACACCTACCACTACTGACGATGTTACCTTCTTGTCATTTCCCTGTCTTTCTTTCGCCATGCTTCTTCTTCTTCCTCTTACCTCTGTTTCTGCACAACCCCTTTAATTCTTGACTAACAAGAACGAACAAAACAGAAAATGAATAGAAATAGCTGTAAGCAAGACACCCTTTTCCCCGTTTTGCCACTAGTGGTGATTGTGGCAGTGGGTTTTTACTCATCTTTTGTTGCGGAAGGAAACACTGATCCGAATGATTGTGAGTTTCTTCACTAGTTGAAAATCTTGGATCCGTTTTTAGACCTTCATTATTGATTTCGAGTTAAGTGGTTTGGGTGTTTTTCTGTTTTCTTGAATGTGTTGGAGGAAGAGGCTTTTTTTTGTTATTTGGTTTTGTCACTCTGTGAATGTTGTGATATAAGAGCACCTTTCTTGTGATTGTTTGAATGCCTGATTTGGTAATGTATTTGTTTGCCCTTCTTCTGGGGTTCTTTTTATTCCCCTTTTTGTTGGGTTTCCGAGTCAATGCAAGTCAAGATTGATGAGTTGGTACCAAAAAATGGATTCTTGATCTTTGTACTAAAAATTATATGGCTGGGATTTTTTGTGATTATAATGTGAGAACGCATGCGAATGAATTCGAATGCTAAAACTGTTTGATTTGATCAGATAATATGTTCTCTTGCCCTTTCTTGGCGTCTTGCTTGTATTTAATTAGTTTCAGAGCCAACACTAGCTTAACATTGAGGCTTTTCTTGTTGAATCTTGATAAGATAAATATTGAATCTTGGTTTTCTTGTTGGAGAGATGTTCTGGCTTTGTCGTTGCCTGACTCTTGTAATCTGCAGTGCAAGCTCTTCAGGTCTTGTATGCTTCACTTAATAATCCTTCACAGCTCTCTAATTGGAAGTCGAATGGTGGCGATCCCTGTGGTGAGTCTTGGAAAGGAATCACTTGTCAGGCCTCTTCTGTTGTTTCAATGTAAGTTTACATAGCATTAGCTTTGTGGGCGTCATCATACGTTTTAGTTATGATTTGATTGATATAATAGCTGGTTCTTGCTGAAACAGTCAAATTCCTGATTTGGGACTCAATGGAACGTTGGGATACATGCTAAATGGTCTTACCTCGTTAAAGAACTTGTAAGAGCTTGTCCTTTTAGCGGTAAAGGATAATTTAGAGGACCTACTATCACAATAAAATTGAACTTCTGATATCTGTTGTCTTCAGGGATTTGAGCGGCAACAACATTCATGATTCTATTCCATATCAGCTTCCACCCAATCTCACTAGCCTGTAATGTTGACTCCTTGCTATGTGTTTGGTTTGTTTGAAAACTTCCAGGTTTATGATTGTCTCACTGGAACTATAATCATTGTCAATGCAGGAATCTTGCAAACAACAATATAAGTGGCAACATTCCGTATTCCTTTGCTGGCATGGTTACACTTAGCTATCTGTGAGTGACCAGTCTCACTAGGCACTTTCCAAAACAAAAATAACATTTGCTTGGTTTTCTCTTTATTCTATTGAATCATTTCAGGCAACTATTTAAAATAGCTTTTTTCAGGAATCTTAGCCATAACTCACTCTCTCAAACAATTGGAGAATTGTTCAGCAACCACTCCGATCTGGGAGCCTTGTAAGTGTTCTACTTAATCTTTACTTGATTGATCCTTTCTGGTAATTATTTTTTCCTTTTCTTCTTTTTCTCTAAAAGAGTTCAATTTATTGCCACACTTGAAGGGCTTCTTTTCTACACCAGTCCAATTCCAGTTACTAGCTTGAATTCTTAACACCATGGTGTCTCCGACCCACAGTACACGGCCCTTCATTTGTTTTGACGTGCCTGCAATGTACAGACATGACTGCTTCCAAATATGTTCTCAAAACAAATATAGGATCTAATCATATTCAAATGCCTTTTAGAATCATTATCTGCTTAATTTCAATGAACAATGAAGTCTGGAGGCTTGTAAAGTCCAACATTTTATTTCCCTTCGTAGCCTTATGTGGAAATTCGTTTTGATTGTATTAGGATAGGTGCCCTGCTCCTCTTTGAAGGTTTCAGTTGCCTTTTGTTTTCATTTGTTGGTTCTTTCAGAATCCCATTTAAGTAAACCTACATTAGAGCTCAGTACCCCTGCTACAAAGAGCTTTCTGGCTTTATTGATTCCTCATGTCTTTACAACATCTGTTTCACTATCTAATAGTTATAATTTTTCACTGATTTGCTGCTACTGCAGGGATCTGTCCTCAAATAATTTTTCTGGAGATCTCCCCTCTTCATTCAGTTCGTTGACAAATCTCTCCACACTGTAAGCATAATAATTTTCTACTAATAGGATTTGTTATTCCGTTACTTGACTTACCCATGAAATTGGCATCTCTTGTAGTCATCTGGAAAACAATCAGCTAAGTGGCCCTCTGAATATCCTGGTTGATCTACCTTTGACTAATTTGTAAGTTTCAATACCTCTTCTTGAATTGATGGGCTTAGCTAGTTTTATTCACTGCCAGTAGAGTATTTTATGGGCAAAAAAAAACCTTTTTGCAGAAATGTTGCAAAGAATCATTTTAATGGATGGATCCCAAATGAGCTCCTATCTATCCCCAACTTCATGTAAGTGATTTCACATCCTATATATTCTTACATGGTTTAGAATGTTATGGTTTCAAGGGGTGTGACATAACATCTAACATGACAGATACGATGGGAATTCCTTTGCAAATGGTCCAGCTCCTCCCCCACCACCATACACTGCACCTCCTCCTGGAAGATCTCGCCACAACCATAGCCGTTCTCCTCCTAGTTCACGTACAAGACCAGGTTCTGATGGCCCCCCATCTCCAGAAAATGGTGATAAAAAGAAGGGATTGACAACTGGAGCTATCGTTGGCATAGCTCTTGGATCTTCTCTTGCAATTCTTTTTGCTCTGGTAGCACTTGTATTTTGCTTCCGGAGGGGCAAGGGCAAGGAAATTGCTACAAGACCCTCTACAGGAAGTCTTCCAGTTGGCACAGATAAAGGTGTGTTCCCTTAACTTGGTTCCTTCCTGACACAATATTGTCATTGGTGCTAATGCCCTCAGATGACTAACAGTTGTGTTGTGATGTGCCATCTTTTGGAAATTGGTACAAACTTCGCTGATTTCTCATGTATTTCTGCTTAATCTTAGTGAATATGGAGGTACAAGAGCAAAGGGCGAAGCCTGTGGTTGCTGTTGCTGACTTGAAGCCCCCACCTACCGAAAAGGTGACTGTTGAAATGATACAAGGAAAGAATGGATCTGTCAGGAGAGTGAAGTCTCCAATAACTGCATCTGCTTATACTGTTGCTGCATTGCAAACAGCAACAAACAGCTTCAGTCAAGAAAATCTCATTGGTGAAGGATCTCTTGGGCGTGTTTATAGGGCAGAGTTTCCTAATGGGAAGGTAATTTTAGACGTTTAATGTTGTCACTTCTTACGTTTCCTACTCGTGATGTGCATTCAAAACTATTTGAAGCTCAACAATATTGGATAAATTCAATCAGTCTCTATGGACGTCTTTCATTTTTGATGCTTTGGAGAAACACATACTTGTGAGTTATATAATGTTCATCAGATACTTAAGGACATCAAAAGGGATATATAAAGATGTTGGCCACTCCACCTATCACCCTGTTACTAAGATGCTTTAACATAGAATCAAGCCGTTACACGTGTGGGACAATGTTGCATTACCTAATGTCCAACCTCGGGCAAATGAGGCTGTAATGATATGGTACCTGACCATAACTCAACCCCAAAAGTTAACTCATGAGGGGAGGATTGCTCAAGTCCGTATAAGGAGACCCATCAGCCTATTCCCAACCAATGTGGGACTTTACCCTCTACCGGGAGCCCAAATGAAGATGTGGTCCAATCAGAGATGGACCTGGCAAAGATATGGCACCAGGGCCCTAACTCAACCCCAAAAGCTTAGCTCATGAGGGGAGGATTGCCCAAGTCCATATATGGAGACCACTAGTCCATTCCCCAACCAATGTGAGACTTTTACCCACTCTAACAAAGGCATCCAAAGTAGAATATAAGGTTCTTGTCCTACTTTATCCATTGCCTTAACGTTATGGTTGAACCCTTATATTCTTTCAAAATATCTGTCAAACCGGGCAAACACTAAAAGGCTACATACTTGATCTGTGTGTTACTAAACCTGAGTAGAAGTTAGTAGACTTCTTGATACTCTGCTCGCACGGGAGTTAAAGGATTGGGTCCTCTTGCTAGTACATAATCTGGTTTTGAGGTAATTTTCTTAACTGAGATTAAGTCCTTTATACTCTTTGATTCAACTTGCTCTTTTAGGTCTTTCGCAAAGTTGATTGCCCACAGTAGGACATTCTGATGAACACATGTCAATTGTTCACTCCTCTGGGTGGTCTGGTCACATCTTTGCTTTTATACGTCTTGTGATGTTTGATGGGTGTAATGATATGGTCACTTTGATGGTCATCTCACTTGTCTTCTCAGCCTGATTTAACTATGATACTATAACCTTGTCCTTTGGTTACATCATGCAATCCTAAGCAAAAATATTCTTAGTAGTTTCAAAGTCTTGACTTTATATATCTTCTACTTTGTGGTTTATTATTGGATGTGCTGCTGGTTATTTCTTTTTGAATGAACCAATAGTGTTGACTATTTTTCTGCTCCAAACTTGATGCCAACTGTGTTCCAATAAATGATGTAAGAATTTCATATGTCAACAACATTTTTGATGCGGAAACTTTTAGTTTATTATTCATGTAATTTCTACGGAAGTTGCCAACTGAAAATCTCAATTGATCTTTTGAACTGTCCTTGCCAGATAATGGTCATAAAAAAGATCGACAGTGCAGCACTGTCGCTGCAGGAGGAAGATAACTTTCTTGAAGCTGTCTCAAATATGTCAAGGCTGAGACACCCAAACATTGTTCAATTGATAGGATATTGTGCTGAGCATGGACAGCGTCTTCTGGTTTATGACCATGTTGCAAATGGTAGCTTGCATGATATGCTGCACTTTGCTGATGAGAGGAGCGAATTGCTTACTTGGAATGCCCGGGTTAGAGTAGCACTTGGCACTGCTCGAGCTTTAGAGTATGTTATAGCTGTATAGTATTTTACTTGTCTTGCCCTTCTCTTGTTGAGTTAGCTTAAAACTTGAATGTCTTCTTTTCAGGTACTTGCATGAAGTCTGTCTACCTTCTGTTGTACATAGAAACTTCAAATCCGCAAATATTTTACTAGATGAAGAGCTCAATCCCCATTTATCAGATTGTGGGTTAGCAGCTTTGACTCCAAACACAGAACGCCAGGTGAGTGAGTAAAGAAGATTTAATCGACGTCGTTGTTTTAACAGAGGGTGTTAATAATATTGGGTGGTAGTGATGCATATAATGTTTATGAGATGATGTCAATCAACTTACCAAGTACTGTAGTAGGAGCAATATTTATAAGCAACTATTTCTAAGTAGATCTTGATAGACTTAGTCATGAAATTGGCAATTCTGATTGTGGCAGCTTAGCTTTGTTTTCTTATTCTTCTGGAGCAATCTTGTTAGGTGCTTAAACACTTGGATTACCACAGTGCACAAACTATCAGGTGAATTATTTTTGTGAAAAGAGAACCTCCTTGTACAGAAGCTCGGGTGAAGGAAAAAGCTAATACGGGAAGGCTAATTGATTCTGTTATGGGCATTGCCTAAAATTGTTTTTACTTCTGAATGTTGACAGGTGTCATCCACACAGATGATTGGTTCATTTGGCTATAGCGCTCCTGAATTTGCTTTATCTGGAATATACACTGTAAAAAGTGATGTATATAGTTTTGGTGTGGTAATGTTGGAGTTGTTAACAGGAAGGAAGCCACTTGATAGGTAAACTAGATCTTCTATATATTGCTAGTCAACTTACACTATTGAATTCTTTTTATGACTTGATTCTTGTTAACAATCATATAGTTCAAGGGTGAGATCAGAGCAGTCCCTTGTGAGATGGGCTACGCCTCAACTCCATGATATAGATGCCTTGTCAAAAATGGTTGATCCTGCACTAAATGGCATGTATCCTGCAAAGTCTTTGTCCCGTTTCGCTGATATTATTGCACTCTGTGTTCAGGTGAGCTTTACTTGCATGTTCTTTCATTTGGAGCATAACAGTTGTTAACATGTGAAGCTTAAAAGATGAAACCACTTCTAAAATATCTTTGATGGAATCGAAAGTCAATGATCATAGAAGATTTACACACTAAGGACCAAACTTGATGCTCAAACCCGTCAAATAAATGATACACTACCAGTTTTTGCATTCTATATAAGTCCAAATTTAGGGGCATGGATAAATTGGGACTGCCTGCACTCTGAGTTTTCTCATGGCTCTGTGCTGAAGTGAATCAATGCGCTTCAGCAAATAGATGACCTTTCTTACACATGCTCGGTGAGTCTTGGTATGGCGAGAGCACCGTTCTTGATTAAGTATGTTTGGGAACTTCCGGCGCAAGTCCTTGCACACTGTGGTCCAGAATGGCTTTGGGTCTTGGTCTTTGAATAAGAGATTCTTAATCAAGCTATTCTTGATCTAAGACCCACGAAGAAAAATCTGATTGACTCAACAAAATTATAATGAATACTTGCTCATTGACATATCTTAAGTGAATTACTTTACTTGCAATAATTTGAATGTGACTGTTTTCTCCTTGGTAATAACTTTTGACATCTATTTCCTGTACAGCCTGAACCAGAGTTTCGACCCCCAATGTCTGAAGTTGTGCAAGCACTGGTTCGGTTAATGCAAAGGGCGAGTGTGGTCAAAAGGCGATCCAGTGATGAATCAGCTTTCACATACAAGACTCCGGATCATGAGACGGTTGACATGCCATAGATGAAACATACACGACGAAGCAGCCTTTGCAATTTTGTAAGTAACTTCTGTGAAGGTCAAGAGTAACTGTGGCAGATGAAACTGGGAGGTGTCAATACCAGGGACATTAAAAATGTAATTATTTTTCACATCTTCGTCGTTTAAAAAAAAAAAGAAGCTTTTTTGCATCCCAATTTGAGGTATATAATTCACTGACAATGTCCTCCAGAGTATATTTGCAAACCATCTTGGGATTCTGGATACATTTTATTGTCAATAAGAACATTGCTACACATTATAATTCTGTGTTTGTTTATATTACAATTTTTCCAATAACTTTTGTCTAGCCTTAGAGCTAAGTGGTTGATCTTTGTTTTCGCATGCAAGGGTATGGTTGTTCTGTTAATGAAGACGAAAAATCACATAACAAATATTAAAATAAGAGTAACGTATACAAACTATACCTAACCTATGTTGTTATAAAAAAGAAAACAAAATACAATGACGCCACTAGCTAATAACTTAAAGACAAGCTTCATGGATCACGCCTCATTAGGTGAAAAAATTAAAGAAAAATATAAGGCCAGGTTGTGCCATGTGCACTTTCATACTTTTTCTCATATGGGGGATGAAATAGCTGTGGTGCGTGTCTAAAACAAGTTTCCTCTTTATATTCTCCTGGTTTTTGATTTTATAATTCATTTTTAATAACATTAGAAAATAAAAAATGACATAGTTATCGTTTTGCAATTGTGACTGAGGTCATCCCTAATCAACTCCAGCTATAGTTCGTTTCCTGATACACACACTATAATAGATATGGCTATCATACTATATGTTATTTTTAATACATCAAATCAAACAATACATAAGGAATATTCTATTTAACATTATTCTTATACGCTCTACTGATACAAGCATTACTAATACATTCTGTTTAACATTATTCTTATACGCTCTACCAATACAAACATTGCTCAAACTACAGAAGGAGACATAAAAACGAAAGAGCATTTGTGTCTTTAGGTTTACTCTCTGATAGAAAATGATATGAAGTACGATTTTAAGAATAACTTGTTTCGAATTTAAAATTTTTAAAGTAAATATTAATTTAAAGAAATAAAATACTTTCCTTCCATAATTCTTTAATACTTGTGTCATCTAATGTAAACATTAGATAAAGTTCAAAAATAATTTTATTTGATATATATATAGTAAATTCACTATCAAATTGAAAGAAGAAAAATCACAATTGATTTCTTTTTGCCTAAAAAGAAAAATGACCAAATGCTATTTTTGCTCACCTCGTTTTAAAACCGTTTCTGTGCAGAAACGGAACCTTCAAACAAAAAAAGAACCAAAAAAAAAAAAAAGAGAAGCAAACCTTTAAAAGATAAAAAACTTCTATGACTTCTCGGAGCAATTCTTTTTCTAATTTCTCAGAATCATCGTACGAATACGATGATATGGATTGTTCCACCATCCCGACTTCGGATCGGGATGAGCCCCTGAATCCGGGTCATAGGAACAACTCGTTTAACGGGTTATTGGGTTTCACGTTCGGGTCCAAGAAGATGAGGAAGAAGAAACCCTTTTGTCAGGAAAAAGCAATTGTCGGGTTGGCTCTATTGGTGATCGGTTTTGTCGGGATGAATTGGTGGATGCTTTCCCGGATCCAGAACTCGGGTCGGGTTTCTCAGGTTGAGTTCAGGTTCTTGGAAGATAATTCCTCCACTCTATCAATTCGGGTATGTTTGAATCACTCTTTTATGTTAATTCTTGAATACTTCCGCAAAAATGTACTACTAATGTTGAAACTTAGTCGAAAGCTGGGCTATGGATATGAATTTTGTTAAAGATGGTACTTTAGATATTGTCAATCATCTCAATATTTAGCTGTGAAGTTGAAAAAATGAATCTTGAAATGTTAAGCAACTAGATATATGTTACTTATTCGACAAACTGTAAACTTAACTTCTCTTTCTTTAAATTGTTTAGTATTGGAGTGAAATAGGGGCAACTATATGGATATAGAGGATTCATATGGCTGACCCGACTATTTTAGGAATGAGGCTTAGTTGATTGTTGAAGTATGAATTGATTCACTGAGTTGGAGGTCTTTTGATACATATGAAGTAAATGTTATTTTTGATATGGTAGGAAGAACTGCTAAGGCTTGGGCTTGGCGAAGGGAGAAAGCCTCAGAAAACAATCTACGCACGATTGCTGGCTAAAGCTGCTCATTCCTTAGCTGAGGTACTTTTTGTTTCTACAAAAAAGTGAGTAGATCTATTTAGTTCGTTCTAATTTGATAATGTGAGGTCGACGCATTGCAGGGACAGAAAAAATCAGAGCCAAAAGATTTGTGGGCTGAACCGTATTTTGTTGCATCCTCTTGGAAACCTTGTGCTGAGCAGCGTCAATGGCTACCTAGTGGTCTCTCTCTCTCTCCCTCTCCCTCTTCATGCATGTTACGTTTCAGGTAGTTAACCTGCTTCTTATGTGGCTAAAATTTTCAGAGGGAAAAAATGGTTACATTATTGTCACTGCAAATGGTGGGATAAATCAGCAGCGAGTAGCTGTAAGTTATGTCTTCTGCTGTGACATTATTTGTTCCATATTTCTTTAGATTAGCTTGCCAAGCTAAGGACAAAGGCTCAGTGCTAATATTATATGAAAGCTATGGTATTTTTTCTTAACTAACACATTTTTTCCTTGCACAACAGGTCTGCAATATTGTTGCTATTGCAAGATTACTCGATGCAACCTTGGTTCTTCCGAAATTTCTGTACAGTAGTGTTTGGAAAGATGTGAGGTAAAAACTTACTACTTAATGTCAATTTCACTTCTTTCTTTCCTTTTTCCTGTTGTACAATAGGGATTGCAAAATACTATAGCAAAACTGTCATAATAGTGGAATCTTCGATTACAGATTCACAACATCTTTGATATACTATTTTGTACCTTCACTTGCGAATTCTTGTTGTTGACTGGAAACACGTACTAGTTGAATAGTATTTCATTTAATTCTTTTCCATTTTCTTTCCATAACTAATTAAACATCTAAACTGTCTTCGTCTTGAAATTCTTTAACTCAATAATTGGGAATTTGTGATGTAACACTGATTTCTCTTTGGTCGCTTGTCTACACAACATTAGCTCTCCAATACTTTGTGATTGTCCCAAAGGTTCGCCTGGCTTTTCTTTGTTGTATCTACTTTAGAGATGCAAGTATGTGATAGTTCTTTTCCTTAACTCTTCCCCAATGTGCTTTGAGCTATATAAGTATCTCTATATGCGTTTTTAACTGCTGTTTAACCACACTTGCATTTGCAACTAGCTATGCCCCATCCAAAAAAATTTATATGTTATCTTGGAAGTGTTTGTATGATCTTCATCAAATAGAAATTAGAACTTTTAATAAGATATTTATGTGCCTTCCCCATTTTGCTTCCTTCGAACTTGTTTCCTTTTCTTGCTATCTAAAACATTTGATACCTTATGAGTTCCTTATATTGAAGATTGATAGATGTAACTTATAATTTCTTAGCCAGTTTGGCGATATCTACCAGGAGGAGCATTTCATTGACTACCTGAAACCTGATATTCGTGTAGTTAGAGAACTTCCTCAGGAGTTGCAGTCATTAGATCTAGAGGCCATTGGCAGTTTGGTAAGACTCTCATCTAGATAAATCATTTTGAATATGATCATGTGAAGAAACTAGTTTCTGACAATCTTGAAATAAATCCAGGTGACAGATGCAGATGTTGTAAAAGAAGCAAAGCCAGGTTTCTACAAGAAATATATTCTTCCTATTTTACATAAAAACGGAGTTGTTCATTTTCTTGGATTTGGGAATCGATTGGCATCTGACCCATTACCACCTCAGGTGCAGGTAAACCCATCGAACTTGATATTAGGCTTCCTTGTTGATTTCTCAATTTTTAATATTATCTTCTCATTTAGTCTGATTCCATAATTTCTACCTTGGTTCCTGATTTGGGGACTTCATCTAGAGACTTCGATGCAGATGTAATTTTCATGCTCTGAAATTTGTTCCAAAGATAGAAGAAACTGGAGCTTTACTTATACGGAGAATGCGTCAGAATGTTACACGCTTGGGACCCTTGGATCGTCACCTAGTGGGTCCCTTCTCAAAGTCTATGCTGAAGGGTGAACATAATCGTGGAGAAAAAGTAGCTAGATATTTAGCTTTGCATCTGAGGTTTGAAATTGATATGGTGGCTCATTCCCTCTGTGAATATGGTGGGGGTGAAGAAGAAAGAAATGAACTGGAATTATATCGTGAAATCCACTTCCCTGCATTAGTGGAACTCAAGAAGACCACAAAGTATGTTATATGTAATCATTGCTCAATTCCTTTACTTGATGCACGACTCATAAGAAAAAGCTAGGCTGACTTGTTTGATTTTCCTAGACTGGTGCTTGCATCTTTGATTATCCAGAGAGTGCACCAGACACACACACAAACATATTGAACTAAGGGCCTGTTTGATTTGAAGAAAAATGTTCCCATGGAAATAAGTGGTTTTCTTACATATTTTCTGCTGTTTAATAAGTAAACAAAAAAAATTGTTCCAAAAGCATTTGTATATATCTAGGAATACACTATTGAGGCGGGGTGAGTTGTAGGATGGGGAGGAGGAGATAATCATCGGTGAATGTCACTTATGGAGCTTATTTTGCCTACTTTTTCAAGGGAAGCTCTTCATTTTAAAGGAACTTGATTTCCTTGAGATAATGTTTTTCAAAATTTTGTCCAAATATGAGAAAATTGGAAAATAATAGCTTCTTCTTATCTCTCTAGCATCTGGAGGTGTTCACGTCTTCTTGTTGCGGAAGTGGGTGGGGTCTCTGGATTACCTCTATAGGACAATTTTAATTAAGCATGTCAAAGTGATGAGTAGTATTTTCTTCATAGATGCCAAATGACCTTAACCTAATTCTAGAGACATGTCATTGAGGTTATAACATTGAAATTTATTAAAACTAGTCTCAGCTCAATTATTGATTCTGAAAAAAGCGTTTGTTCAGGTTGCCTTCCCCAGCAACTCTAAAGGCTGAAGGATTGTGTCCTTTAATGCCTGAAGAGACGGTGCTAATGCTTGCTGCCCTTGGTTTTAATCGGCAGACACGCATATACTTGGCAGGTGCACATATCTATGGAGGCAAATCAAGATTGGCCTCCTTGACCACCTTGTATCCTAATCTGGTCACAAAGGAAAGCTTACTTTCCTCTTCTGAGATTGAACCATTCATGAATTTCTCTTCTCAGGTAAACTCTGCGTTAGTTTGTTCAACATGATTTTGCTTTATTATCCCCAGCACCAAATTGTACAAAGAATATAAATAATAAACATAACTTTCATATGCTTGATATTGACTGATTGTATAAGTTGTTTCTCAAATGAGCTGTTCGTCTCATGGGAAATTATGGCGAACAGAATCCAACAGAATGCTAAATGCACTAGGTGGGTCTAAATTTAACCTGGAGCAAACTGCTATACTTCAATTTGAATGTATAAATTACTCGCACTAATGGAGAGGTTGTTCTTTGAATTCTTGCAATAAAAAGATAATGAGCTTAAAGCTCTTAGAAATCATTTGACTTAAGGTGTAGAAAGGAAGCAATATATTTGCATGTGCTTGTATCGTTGTATAAAACCTTTGTTTGCTGTATCAAGTATATGCATTTGTGTAGGGCTTCTCTGTATTCTGAACATAACAGACATTTGAATGCCTATCATTACGTATGCAGCTGTTTGTTGCTAACATGTAGTTGGATATTCCAGCTTCTGCAGAGGAAAGCTATAGCACCCTATGAACATAACCATCATATATATTTATTTGAGAATTTGACTCATGCAACTGGTACTAAAATTAACTCTTTTCTGCAGCTAGCAGCACTGGACTTCATAGTTTGCACTGCTGCAGATGTGTTTGCCATGACAGACTCGGGCAGCCAATTTTCATCGTTAGTCTCTGGCTTCCGAGTATACTTTGGTGGAGGCAAAATGGCTACTATACGGCCAAACAAACGTAGACTGGCTGATATCTTTGTCAAGAACAATACAATAGACTGGAGGACATTTGAGCAAAGAGTGAGGAAAGCAGTTAGACAAACCAAACGGGTATTTTCTCGACCTGTTGGGAGGAGCGTATACAGATATCCACGGTGTAAAGAATGTATGTGCAACACATAGGCCCCTTAAGTTAACTAGGTCCATTGTCAACTGAGTTTACGGGGGAAACAACTCACACGCAAATGTAAATGTAATATGTCTCCATTTAAAACTTGAATTAATCAAGCTCCTTTTTTATTTTGTAATATTATATGATACATTTGTTATTCTTCTAATTTCTAATACTTTTCAAAATGAGTTTGTTGAGTATCCAAAAGTATTTAGTTCTAGTAAGTGTGAAATTACAGAGAAGGAAGTGAGTGCTGCCTTATAATAAAAGATGGTAATTAACCTAAAGAGTAGACATTTTGCATAATTTTTCCTAAATAAGACTCGAGATTTTTATAAGATATTTCTTTGGAGAAGCAACACATTTGATCGTTCGATCAAAAATTTAGGACATCAATGGTTTGGGCCAACGTTGATAGCCCGGAGTAGGGAAAATTGTATATAATAGCAAACTAATAACCTAAAATAAATGGAGTAGCTAGGATTTGATTTAATTGTGCTCCATAGCAAACGTTAGCTAAAGTTTGCCAGGCGTCTCTCTCCCAAAAATCTCGCTCGCCACTCTCCATTCTCGCTCGCCTCTCTCGCTTTATACACAGAAGTGTATAAATTCTATTTCTGTTTTGTATAAAGCGAGAGAAAATTGTAAATACACATGCAAAAATATATATCTTCGTGTTATACACTTAATTATACAATTTACAAACATTTTACTTCAAATATTGCAGAGAAAAAGGCCAACGAATTATACAATTGCGAATTATACAATTGCAGTGAAATACAATTTTCTCTAGCTTTGTACAACAGAAATGTATATATTGTGTTTCTGTTTTTGTATAAAGCGAGAGAAAAACATATATCTTATTGCTATACACTTATAATTATGCAATATACATACATTTTAATTCGATTCAACTGTATGCAAAATAAATTTTATAAAAATATTGCAGCGAAATAGGCAGCGAATTATACAATAGTGCATTATACAATCGCAGTGAAATAGGATAGCGAATTATACAATTGCAGCGAAATAGGCCAGCGAATTATACAATTTAGGTCAGCGAATTATACAATTGTATATGTATAGCGAATTATACAGTTTTATGTTTGCTATAGAGCGCAATTATGCAAACCTTGCTATAGCATACAAATATGAATTTTTTGTTTGCTATATGTGAAAGTTGCCCAATGGACTATGAGTATCACAAATCTAAACCTGTCTATGGGCTGACATGAAAGGAAAGCCCACAGCCCTATGAAACCAATCCGTATGTATATATCGTGTATTATCCATGTATATTTTCTGTATATCGATTAAAAAGTAAGCACCGAATTAACATAGAAAAATAACTTATTACTACAGAATGGTCAAAATTATAAGCATTAAAATTCATTACGATGTCAAGAATAAAATGGCTTAAATGCCATGCAACAACATTTATGCTTCTTTAATTTTTCCTATAGTTAGCATTATTTAGTGCAGTCTTAATTTCACTTTTCATTTAATTATATTAGAAAGGGTAACTATAACCAATCCACCAATTGACCAATATCAAAAGCAGGTAAGCAATTGACTTGAAAATTATTAAATTAATGAAGAATCTTATTATACTCAAGTTTTTGTAACAGTCATATCAATAATGACAAACTCCATATTATATACACTAAACTCTAGTTTCTCGCAGTTACTAGTATTTATATGAGCAAAATATGAATTAAAATCTGTGAACTAATAATTAATTTAAACATTCTTTTAACTATTCCAATAATATTAATGATCCTTTGTGATTAGTGGCAACAAGTCACTCTCCTCCAGCTAACCTCTATAATTCCCACTAATAATTCTCAGTGTAAGTCCAGTCACTACCAAACACTCGTTTAGGATTAGTTCCGATCCTATATATAAGCCAAAAACATTATATTTTATTATAAGTTTTTACTCTACACGCTAACAGAATAAATAGATTTTTTTACAATATCAAATCACCTAAAAGATGACATATAACTTCTTGCGTCATGTATTTAAAAAGTGGAATGGACGTACAAATTAAACCGGAAAATAAGGCAGATTATCTGCAACAACGTGTTGAATTACATGCAATAGCATAAGAAATTACATATATTGATGTTATATATACATATATAAGTTGAATCATATTTTTTTTTCATAGAACATAGTAGCTTCTTTATATAGTAGTCAATCTGCTCGAGCCAACCTCTTTGATTGCCCACAAATAATCAATTTAGGTCAATTCACTACTAAACTCGTCCAAAAATGCCGTCTAGCTAGCTAGCTAGGCTTGTTCCTACATATGAGCCAAAAAGAGTACTATACATGACATCGTTTTCATCTTGAAGATAAGTTTTCTTTTTGACGAGGAAGGGAATTACAAGATGGAAAATCGAACAGACTCACACCAACAATAATAATGTGAAAATTCAGTGAACCAACTGAGCTACTAAGATATTCTTAATCTTGAAAATAAGTTCATTGTCTATTAAGTTCTAGAATATCAATTCATGAACGTGGTGATCCTAATTCCTATACCTATAGTTAATTTTCACTATTACTCAAGCATGTTTTATTTGGCTTTTAGCTAGCTCGGATGCCACATTTTTAGTGAAAATGACACACAAGTAGATATGCGTGAGCCACAACTTTAGCTCTTTGCGATAATCTCTAAAATATTGTTGTCTTTCTTTCTTAACTCACAAGATTTTACTTTAAAATTTGTCAAAGAAAATATATATTGGGAATTTGAATTGAAGGAGAAGAAAGTATACAAGTATAGCAAGGCATCTTAACTTATGTTGAAATAGTTAACATCCATTGATAGTGGCATGTTTTGGATTAGACAAGAGAAAAAAGAGCAAAACCTTGTCGGCCAAAAATATGTGTATTTAGTGTAGGAGCTATATACTATAAGTATCCTAAGAGAACTTATCTAGGGTTTGGTCGACATTATTGGGTCCATTAACTCTTTGAAACAAGAATATAGCCAATGCAAGGAGCTCCATATAGTGGAGTATATATATTTAGGAGTCATGTCATGTAAAAAGAAGAAAAAAAAACGATATAGATTTTAAGTTATATGTTACTCCCTCTGTTCCATTTTATGTGGCAACATTTGATTCGGCATGGAGTTTAAAAAATAATAAACACTTTGAAATGTTTACCAAATTGCCCTTAAAAAAAGAAACTCATTTTTCTCTCACCTCACAAATATATTAAAAAATTAAGTGGAACCAATAAGGATAAAAGAGAAATTACACATTTAAATAACGGGTCATGTTCAGATCTTTTTCAAATTTTAATAATTGTTACGTAAACTCAAAATAGAGGTCAATATATAGATAGAAAGATTATTTATATGTTCATCTGAACTTGAACTATTATACATGTGTTAAAGATTTATTGAGTGAGTATAAATAATAATATTATATTTTAAACCTGCGTAATCAAATTGGATATGATAGAAATTTCGAACTTTATCCATTTTATTCAAATATTGGGTTTCAAAAAAGTACAATACAAGTTGCATTGGCACTTCCTCTCGTGGGATATAACGATAAGCAACATAAACATTTTGCCCATTGAAAATTGAAAAGCCTTTATTTTATTAAATTTACTTACAACTACTGGTACTGGATGTGTGCGTGAATCGACCAATGAGAAAAGAATGGAACATTTTCCACACATCCAATATTCAGACAGAGTGTCGTGTCATATGTCAATACGAGAAATATGATAAATGACAGGTGTTGGACACAAGTACTTAGATTAATTAGAATAAAAAAAACTCAAGGATTTCCAAGTACTTGTTTATCGAATTACTACCTAATCCAAGACTTCGAAGTTAAAAGGGTTCAAAAAAAATTAAGCAAAATTTTTAAAAGAACGATGAAAAATAAAGTCAGTCCAAAATAACAACATTTGGATGGTAAGTGAACATTCTTATGCAAGAAGGTGTAGGACATGCGTCTTACAAGGTGTAGCTTTGTCATGCGTTTATAAAAATAAATTAATATGTGTCCTTCATTATTTATTCAACCATTTTATTATTGTGTTATTGTGTATATTTTTTCCCTTCTATTTTCACTATTTTTATGGAAATAAAAATGTAAGTGATTTTCCAAACTTATTCTGGTAACATAGACTCATTCATCAAAAAAAAAAAAAAAGGCTTGAGAGACTAGATACTAGGTTAAGTAACAAAGAAAAGATTGGCTTGAACAATAACAATTTTTTATACGGATGATAAAAATAAATAATTAATTTTTTTTTTAAAAAAAAACGGAACTGAAAATGTATTTCGAGCGAGAGCAACAATGGAGGCTAATTAAAAAAAATGATTTTAAGAAATAAATAAAATAAGTTACTTTGATAGATAATTATTATAAATTGAGTGATGATATAGGTATTCAACTCCTTGAACCTGAGCATGAGACTTACTCGGTATAAGAAAGTAAAATAATACATCAAGATTAGATGTTTACTTAGCATTGCCCTCCTAATCTCTAAGGCTTGTATTTGAGATTTCTAATTAACGATTAAGTCATTCTCACTAGTGCACCACAATCATGTTACTTTCATTTAAGTTTCTTTTTTAAATTGGAAGAACCAAATTTATAATAAACATTAAGCTAGTAATTTGAAGGAGTCTATTTTCCTGAGTCCGAAGCCTAAAGGATATAAAATGTTAACAAAATTTTAAAATTATATATGAATTTTTATTTTAACCAAAACGGCAAAATCGCTGGAATAGCAGCGATTTAGTTCGCCGGAAAATGCAAATTTGTTGCTATATTTGATTAATTTGATTTTTTTAAAATATTTTTTTAATAAAACGCTAAAGTGGGTGCGATTTACACTTTTTTAAAAAAAAATTTAGTTAAATCGCTGCAATTGCAGCGATTACCAAATCTTTTATTTTTTTTAAATTTAATTAAATCGCTGCACCTACAGAGATTTTACACTTTTTTCCAAAAAAAAATTTAATTAAATCGCTGCAAGTGCAGCGATTTTAATTTTTTTTTAAAAAATTTAATTAAATCGCTGCACTGGCAGCGATTTCCATATTTTTTTTAAAATTTCATTAAATCGCTACACTGGCAGCGATTTCCATATTTTTTTTTAATTTCTTTTTTTTTGTTAAAATCACTCATAAAAATAATCCTGCTTATGGGAGAGTCTAGCCAAATTCGAAGTAATGATCGTCAATTCGAAGTAATGATCGTGAGTATATGTATGAATATATAAGTAGATTGTTGTTTATGAAATTACTACGTGAAAAGCGATATTTAAAAATATTTTTAAAAAAATAATTAAAATCGCTGTAGTAGCAACGATTTAATATTTAAAAAATGATAATAATTTAAGTAAAATCGCTACAAAGGCAGCGATTTACTACCATTAAAAAAAATTAATGTAGGCAAGATTTACTACCATTAAAAAAAATTAAATTAGATTAAAAAAATTTGGAGAAAATCGAAAAAAAAATTGCACAATTTTTACTTCACAAAAATATGCAGGATTATTTTTTTGAGCAATTTTTTTTTAAAAAAATAAATATATTACAAATCGCTGTCACTGCCACGATTTAATTAAAAAAATTTTAAAAAATAAAAAGTGTGAAATCGTTGCAATAGTAGCGATTTATTAAAAAAAATTGATTTAAGCGATTTAATTTAAAAAAATATAACAAAAAATTTGATACAAATCGCTGCTCCTGCAGCGATGTGCTTTTATTTTTTAAAAAAAAAATTCAAACAAATAATAATAAAAAAAATAAATAAAGGTAAAACGCTGCCTAGGCAGCGTTTTATTAAAGAAACTATAAAAAAATATTTTGAGTAAAAAAGAATTATTTTTTTAAAAAAAAAAATAAATTTATCAAATATAGCAGCTATTTTGCTTTTTCCGGCGAACTAAATCGCTGCTATTCCAGTGATTTTGCTGTTTTGGTTAAAATAAAAATTCGTATACCATTTTAAAATTTTTACTAATATTTTATAAACTACCACCAATGCACCACAATTATGTTACTTTCATTCGAGTTTCTTTTTTTAATTGGAAGAACCAAATTTGTAATAAAAATTAAGCTAGTAATTTGAAGGAGTCTATTTTCCTCAAATTAAGTCCTTAAGCCAGCTGATAGATGTAAGCACCTAGGCATGCAAATATTTATTTTCATGGTGCTCCACATAAGTTTGGTTAAAGTTTATAAAGTTGCTACTTTAGTGTTTTTGTTCTTTTTCAGCTCTATGATGGTCAATGCAGTGTAAAATCTTGGCCAAATACATAGACATTTCCCTAAAATTTGAACAGTTATTTATTTTGAAACTTAATTAAATTGTGTATGTTGTACCTATAACACTTCAACTGCATCTTAATTGTCTTAAACACTCCATTAGTGAGCCAAAAAACATAATAAAATCATGATACAAAATGATGGGGGAAAAACTAAGCTAGCTTTAGTATGATGTCATCTCACAGAGGGGTTTGATTCTTTTTATGGACCAAGTAAATTAGGTGAATGTTTAGAAGATGTAGTCACACTTTAATTAATAAGGTATTGGAAAAAAAAAGTTATGGTTTGAGGCTTATCGCCATCAATTAAAATAAAATAAAAAATATTTGTGTGTTTAGCCTATAAAAAAAATCAAACACAGGAGATGGTGAAAAGCATATTGCACACACATTAAAGTAAATAAAAACGTAATATTTTTAAAAACGTAAAATTTTAAAAGAATTGGTTATACACTTTCTTTATATAATCTTGATCAGTCTTTAATTTCTCTATTGTTACGATATTAAAGTAGATATAAATAAAATTGTGCTCTAGTCTCTTTGTCAGCTTAAATTAGAGATAGTAATACACTTTAATTGACAACTAAGTTTCATGTTTATTCTTTCATTACTTTTCTGTTCTTTTCAATTTTATCTTCATAATTTCCCTATTCTTTTACCCAGAGAGCAAAGTTGGCTTGGGAAGAGCCAAAGGGAAAAAGGATTTATTCTCCATAAATTCTTATGCCAAAGTGAGAGGTTTTTGCAGTTTTCCATCAAAACCTTACTGGAAATATTCTCTACCTCAATTTTTATATGCTCAAAGCGTTTCATAGTAATTGATAATCTTATTACAATTAATTCTCCCATATTAGTTGTCTATCTAATTAAATAAAAAAATATTAATTAATTTTTTTTCTTATATTACTTTTATAATTAATTCTTTTTGAAATATTCATATCTATTTGTAAAATTTCAAAATATGTTTTAAAGGATATATATATATATAATCTTTTTTGTTTAAGATTTCCGAATATGCGTGTAAAAGTATAAGCTCTATCTTAATTATAATCATAGTTGAAATTTTGAAATTCAAACTTCTAAAGCTTCGATCTTAAATTAAAACATAGAAGCTTTAAGATTTTTCAAATAAAATTACATATTTAAAAACTAAATAATAAGTACTATAAATTAAAATAACTAACAACTTAAAATATTTAAAAGTCAAATACTTTTTTCTTGTCAAATATAATGTTAATTAATACCAAACTTTAAACATGTCATATACATTGGAACTTAAAAAACATTATCCTTCTATAGAGTTGTGTGTCTGTCGCAACTTCACATACGAATATTTATCTACTGTCTGGAATAACAGCACATATAGAATTGTAAATAAGTCTTATTAAACATTAGTATTTTTTTATATGTAAAAAATAAATAAATTGGAACTCTAGTTTCTTTTTTAAAAAAAAAGAGAACACATAAATTTGGAACTATAGTTTGATGTGCTTCTTTGTCATCTAAATGGCCAACTTCTTTTCACAAACTCAAGGAGACACCCCACTTGAAAAAAGGTTAATTTGCTTTAATAAAAAAGGTGGAGAGAAAGAATTAGATAATTGATTTTTTACCCATGTGTGTAATGATTAGAGCATATGAAAAAAAATAAAATCATAATGGAGTTCCAAAAGTGGAAAGAGAAGTATGTTAATAATAAGATTAGTGAGTTCACTTAGTAGCTAATTATCTGGAGCTTATGATTGGGGATGCCTAGTTATGGCAAAGATATAACGTTAAACTCTTGAACCAAAAAGTTGATTTTGCTTTCTAAACAAAGAGCCCGTTTGGATAGTTTAAAAAAAGTAGCTTTTAAATATTACTTTTACAAATGCTAAAACTTATTTTTAAAATAAGCAGTTATGCGTTTGGATAAAAGTGTTGAATTTAAAAAAAAGTTGATGTGTTTGGCAAATAAATGCTGATAAACAATTTTTTTAATTTAAATGTTTGAAATACCCTTAAAAATTGTTAACATGATAAAAGTTGAATAATTTAATAATAATATATATTATATATTATACAATAATAATAATAACAAATAATAATAATAATATATACTATAATATATAATAATAATAATATATAAAAATAATAAAGAATAAAAAAATAAATAATAATATATAATAATAACAAAGAATAATAAAATAAATAACAATAATAATAATAAAATAATAAAATATTAATAATAATATATAATTATAATAATAAAGAATAATAAAATAAATAATAATAATAATAAAATTATAAAATATTAATAATAATATATAATAATAACAATAATAATATATAATAATAATAATAAATAAAATAATTATAATAATAATTAAATATAAATACTAATAAGAAATATTAATAATTAGATAACAATATGAAAATAATAATAATAATAATAATAATATATAAAATATTAATAACAATAATAATAATAAATAATAATAATAATAAAATAATATGAAAATAATAATAAAAAAATAATATGAAAATAATAATAACAATAATAATAGTAAAGAATAATAAAATAAATAATAATAATAATAAACTATTACTAATAATAATATATAATAATAATAATAATAATAATAATAATAAAGAGTAATAAAATAAATAATAATAAAATAATTAAATATTAATATACTAATAATTATAATAATAATAAAAATAAAAATAAAAGAAATAAGTGCAAAAAGGTAAAAGTTTTGGTCAACTTAAAAGAGCTTATAAGCTAAAAAAAAAACATACCCCAACTTTTAACTTATGACCTAAAATAAATTATTCTGAAAATTACCAAACAACTAAATAAGTCAAAAAAACCATCTTTTAAGCTGCGCCAAACAGCTCACGATCATGGTTATAGCTGGCTTGATAGACTTGAAAAGTTGTCGTAGTTTCTAACAGAATGATATACTTAATGTATAAAAAAAATGGTTTTAATTTGTATTTGTTTATCTTTACCTTTGGTAGAAACAATAAGAAACACACAAATATTAATGATTTATTTCTGATAATAAATTTTAAATTTTTTTATATCAAAATCAAATAACATAAGACTCTCACATAAAGAAAATCTGAGAAATTACACCTGGCCCAATGATCTTGTGATATTAAACTTTGTTGACACTAGTTTAGGTCGTGAGCAAACCTTTAAGTTCAAAAGTTAAATTTGTTACTCACGTATAGAAATGGATCAAGAATTCAACATTTTTTGGACCTTTAAGGTCTTATTTTAATTTATATATTTATTTTTATTGTAATGTATATTTATTTTCACATAAATTCATATTCTACGTTAAAAATATTAAAATTTAAATAACTACATCTACCCTAGTTCATAGAGCAAGTGAAGAAATGAGTCAAAAAGTTGAAGACAACTCACGTTAAAAACCATTCCGGTAAATATGCATGTGAAGAGTAGAGATAAGTAATGTGTAAAAAATAGCATCAAAATGTTGCTACTTTTACCAAATTTCTATCTATTTATCATATTGGTTCATGGTTGTTGATTGGCAATTGGCAACTGGTTATGGACATGACGTAAAGGCAAATACAAAAGCTTTGCTATCAAAAGAGCCAAAAGACCCTATATATTTACCCTCCCTGCCTGCTAGAACCCCTATTGCTTAGCCCTATATATAATTTAGAGGGAATAGTACTCCTCTCTTTGATTATATACTCATCAAATGTGCAAATCAAATCTCTAACATCCTCTGCAACTTTTAATTAAGTCCATCAATAGGGATCGATACGCGATTAATAGCTTAATAAAAAATAAGTTATTTAATAGATTAGATAAAAAAAATAATTTATATATAGAATTAAGGCATAATATATATATTAGATCTTAAATTTGGCTTCAAATTTTAACTTTGATCTCCAACTTTCATAATACACAAATAGACACTTTAACTATCCAATTTTTAAATAAATAAACACATGAGTCCTATATGACAAAATACACGTAGGACATCACGTAGGACAAAAAATGACATGCATGACATGTGTGTTTATTTGTTCAAGTTTATATAAGTTTAAGTGTCTAATTGTGCACACCCTAAGTTGTAGGGCATAAATGTGATTCAAAGTCAAATTAAAAGGCATATTTATGTATTATGCCTAGAATTAATAGAATATTTAATTAACAATTAAAAAATTTACATAAGTAATTCATGTAGTATAAATTATGAAGAAATATATCTATTATTATATTTAAGACAAATTATGAAAAAATATATGTATTATTTTATTTAAGATGGAAAATGAAATAGTTATAATGCATAAATAACTAATCCCTATATAACTAATATATATATATAAAATTACCTAAATTTACCCATAAATAATTATAAACTATTATGCTTTAATAATAAGTGAATAACGCTATCGAGCTGCAAACGACCACTAACTGCACTTCAGTACTTCGGACCTTTTCTTTTTCCTTTTTTTTGTTTCAATTTACAAATATTAATAATATTATAGTCAAGTTTTTTATTAAAAGAGTTTAAAATGTGATAAATTAACGTAAATAAAAGAAGAGGACATTCAATATATATTCTCTATAGGAAAAACTTTTTGGACAGAGAATTTGATAGTTCGATGTTATACCTCTGTAATTTTATTTTTTTTAAATATTTTTATAATTTTAACTTCAATATTTTTTAATTAAAAAATAAAAAAAATCAGTTTACTTTAAATAAAAAATATTATAAATTTTATAACCAAATTTTCTATCCATTTAACACTACCCTTTTATATACATGCATATCTAACTTTTACTAATTATAATCAAAATTTTCTGCAAAATATAAACATTTCAATCAAATACAAAAATATTAATTTAAATTTGTAATTTAATATCGCATGTCAAAACGTCTAACTATGTTCATACAAGATACGTATATATGTATGTATATTTGGGATGCAATACAGTTTTTGGTCTTTGAAGCACTTAAAACCCTAACTAGCCCTAAAGCCCCAGCTACTTACTGAACCTAAGATTGACTGTGTGAGACAAGTCATAACACGCCCTACAAGTTCTTAATGTCTCAACATCTTACACTTGTACTTTCCCTTTTAAAACTCTAATTTATGGTACTATTTTTTAAAAATTTTTCTCTAATTTCTCTTATGTTATTTGACTTGACGTAGAGTTTGAAGAAAAATAAAATAATTTTTTAAAAAAAATTTGCGATCCAAATTTTATATTTTCATATTATTAAATCTTTATTATATTTGTTTTTCTTCTTAAAATCATAAAAGAATTAAATAATTATAAAATACAATTGAAATTACTGTCTCGTACACAATTATAAAATACATCCGCAGATCAGATTCCCTTTTTATCATGGTATGATATAGCTTTACCACTAGAATAATGCCTATTTCGGATTTAAAATGATGCAAACCTCCTTATAATAATATATTTGATCATAAAAAATATCAGAAAATACTCTAGTACTAATACTCATTTATTTGTTTACTAATATTGACTTATTTGTATATATATAAAAAAAAAAAGGTAAAAGAAAGTAAGTATTTATTTATAGTCTTGAACAAACTCATATTATATAGTTAAAACTTAGCGATAAGCATCTATTGGGTATTGGCATTCCATTAAAGGTTTAAGGTTGCACTATATAGTAGACTTGATAGGGGTTTCCTCTCTCTTTTCGTTTGATTTTATTCTCTGCACCTACGTATATTTTATACTTTATTATCAACTTTTAAGAGTTTAAAATATTTAAATATTTCGTAACATATTAAAATTATTTTTATCATATAAATATGAAGTCATTCTATTAAATATAATTTTAATTGTTAGTCTTTGAAATGAAACATGACAAAATAAAAGTGAACTGAAAAAATTATTAATATTTCTAACCGATGGAAAATCCAAATCAATCAAATGACTGTACAAACTTAATTAGAAGCTAATTAGTAATCTTGATGAGTGATTGTTTTGTTTTTGAGTAGTAGAAAAGAAAATAATTAGAGAGAGGAATAGAAGTTAGAAGAGACATTCGTAGTGTCCCACGAAATAAACAGCTTTTTGAAGCCTAGAACTGCACTTTAATTTTCTTAGAGGAAATAATTAGAGACTTTAGATGGGATAGATGAAAGACTGATGACACCTTTTCATTTACTTGTAAATTTAATTGGAGACAACTCGTGCTTTTCTATTTTATATTTCGATACAAATTATTCTTCAATTCAATAGTGTTTCGTTATTCTGTCTCACTTGATGTACTTCACTTTATTTTTTGGTCAGCAATTTACCAGAATAATATATCAATTGATTCAACACTTGGAAATGAAAATAGACGGGGGCAGATTTATGGGTCGGGATGAGGTTTATTCCATATTTTCACAAAAAGATTATATTGTAAGTATAAAGTAATTCTTCTAACGGAAAATTACACGGTTAAGTAAATTTATACTATTTGATTATATTATATTGTATAGGCTAATTTTGAGTTTGTATATGTATAATTCGATACTAAATAATTTTTTGTTTGATTTGTATTTGTATGTTATGGTTTGTATTTGTATTTGTATATGACCATAATTTCCTTTGATTTTTCAATTTTGTCATCATATACATTGAATCTTTTTGTGTATAACTTCTTAAAATTTCTATAAACGTAGTTTTCAAATTTTGTATAATATAATCTACATAATGTAATTTGTATAGTATATTTTGTATAATTGTTTAAAGTTCATATGTGTTATGTTTGTATCAGTTCGTTATTTCAAGTTTTATTATGTTTGTACAACTACAGACTTTATATTACTCAATTATACAAAAACAAACAATTTATACAAACATACCTGCAAATTACAAAAACGAGATACGAATTATACAAATTATTGTCCTCTCTCGCTTGTCTCTCTCCTCCTTCTCCCAATCTCGCTCGCCTGTCTCCTCTGTCTCGGTAGCCACTCTTCTTCCTATAACATGTAACTGGAATTATAATTATTAAATTTTAGCTGTGGAGCGCAATTAGACTATTTTTTAGTGGATATATGCGAAAGTTCTTATTTTTAAAAATTATGTGTGTATATATATTATATACACACATAATTTTTAAAAATAAGAACTTTCGCATATATCCACTAAAAAATAGTCTAATTGCGCTCCACAGCTAAAATTTAATAATTATAATTCCAGTTACATGTTATAGGAAGAAGTGGGCTAGCGAGACAGAGGAGACAGGCGAGCGAGACAGATAGTGTTATATTCAACTCATATTTTAATTAAAATTTAGGTGTCTTTATAAACGCTCATTAATCAAAATATAAGCATGAGATTTTACAGCTTAGTAAACTAGCGTTTGGTCACAGATTATCAAATATTCTTGGCAAATGTTGTTTGAGTGAAATTTTGGGTGAAATTACACCACGTGTTTGACCATAGTATTTGGGAAATATATTTCACCTTTTTAGAAAAATAAGATTTATACCCATAAGTTATAAAAATTATCAAAACTAACTATAAGTTTCTATTACAAGTCAATTGGATATTCGTTGCAACAATAACAAATATGTCAATGACACTAGAGTAATGTGGTAGTTTGGAGGGAATGCAACAAATATCATTTCATAAGTCGTGAACCAATTTTTCATCAACAACCATGTAATCATTTAATATTCATTGAATATTTCATCACTACTTTGGTGTTCACGTAAAAAATTATGCAATACAACACAAACAACTATTATAAAGGGTGTTTTTGTAAAAGATAAAAGTTTAGGGTAAAATTTCAATTTTCAGAAAATCCCAAATAATGAGATTTGACCCAAAAACTAGAAAAAACTAGTATTTAAGAATTTGAGATATTTGTCAAATAATGACAAATGTATGGATAAATTTGTCAAAGTTTTTCAAATATTATTTGAGAAATCTATAACCAAATGGGTCCTAAATGAGAAGACGTACTTAAAATGATTAATTTATATATGTAATGAACACTAAAAAATTCGTTGAAAATTAAATTAAAGATATTTAGTATAAAGAATTTATCAAGTATTTAAATACTCCTTAAATAAATTGTAATTTGAATATCTGAATAAAATTTATTATTTACTACCAATAATTTTGAATGTACAGAATGGGGTATTAAATTAAAGGAAAATTCTTTTCGCTAGAAAATTTGGCTCTAATATCTTACGTATGTTATTTATTTTTTAAAATATTTTCATCCTTTAACTTTAATATTTTTTAATAAAAAATAGAAAAAAGTCAGTTCATTTTAAAATAAAAAATATTATAAATTTTTTAAAATTTCTAATCAGATTTTGACAAAAATTTATAGCTATTTAGTACGGATAAAATTTATCCGCACCAGGTGTTTACACCAATTCAATACATGCATGTCATGTGTTAAAACTTGTTTTTCATTTTACTTCATTAAGTTACATAGTAATAAAAATTGTACTGATTAAATATAAACACCCAATACAAATATTTTTTTTTCTATTTAACCCCAATTAAAGACCTCAAAAACTAAATACTAGTGATATAGATTGGGTTGAAGATTCTTTTGGGGTGGGGTACGTAGCATTTTCCATTAAAGTGAGTAAAAACAATGCGAGGCAAAGTGTCCAAGTTACATTTTTTTCATTGAAATGGAAATAGGTGGGGGTTATAGTAATCTACACAAACCAAGAAAATGCCATAAGATAATAATGGCACTGAAGGCACCAAAAATATATATATAAATAAAATGAACAGAATATCTGTGAATGAAGTGTGTTGTTTGTCAATAATAGGAAACTAAATTATATATTTGTCTATTGGAGTATGAAATACATCAAATATCATTTCTTATTTCATTTTTCATGTATAACTAGAACAAGAAAAAGACAATAAAGTTATAAATAGTTCCCTATCCCAATAGGGTAAATCTTTCTTCAAATATTTTTATTCTAAACACTCGTTAGATTATTTTTTTTACCTTTTCATTTGTTCAAGAATTTTAAGCTGAACTTTTTTTAAAAAAGAAAACTATTAAATTTTCCCTTTAAATAATTAAAATATCCTTAAAATTATTACTTAAAAAATTATTAATACTAAAACGTATACACAAAAGATTACAACAGAATATATATGGAATGGAAGAGATTTAGCATCACAATTTGGAAAGAGTATTTTGAAAATTAGAAAAAAAATTGGGATAAAAGTTTCTCGAAGATGCAAATAAAAGTCAAGAAATGAATCTATTCCAAATTGATTAAAAAATATTTTATCACATTTAAAATATTTATAAATCAAAATTTCTACATTAAACATGACCAACTTATGATTTTGTCTGATTTTAAATTAATGTTTTTTAGGTGATTAGCAATCTAAGTAATTTATTTTGAAAGTGCTTATAAAATTAAGATGGAAATTTGAAAATTATCAGTTTGAAGTTTGAATGGTGTGACATAATTTTTGTAGGATTTAAAACAATATATACGATAAGTTAAATGAAATTTCATCCAAATTTATATAAATTATCAATATTTTATTAAAGTTTATGCACAAATAATATTTGTAATTTTTTTAAAAATTCTTCCTCCAAAATCTAGAGAAAATGTCATTGACGGTTTCTTAACTATTCGAGTAGGGTTTAAATAGTTTCTTAACTATTCATTTATAGGATGTAGTCTTTTTAATTGCTCAAAATATTAACAAATTTGATCTTTTAACTATTTTATTACCGATTGATTGTGGTCATACCTACCATAGAGCTTAGTCTCTTGAAGATGTGAATCTCAAGATTTTCTACTACTATATCCACTCACATCACAATTCACACCTTTGTTGTGTGTCTATTTTTTCCCCCTCTCCCTCTAAAAAAGATAAGTTTTCTTCACGTTTTATTCTTGAAAAGTAGTATTTTTGTTAATTTACTACTAGTATAATAATGTGTATGCTAATCTAATTTTTAATATAAAATAATGATATAAAGTTAATTTAGTGGTTGAAAGAAGAAGCAAAGCAAAAAGAATCATATTCAATTAAGGGACAAATAGGTCTCAAGTTACAATATTGGTAAGGAACTCTCACTCGCTTACTCTTGTCTGTTTTCCAATAACCCAAAAACCAAGAAACACATAAAAACACAGAAGAAATTACACTGCACCTCGATTTGATCATTCTAAAAATATAAAAATTAAACTTTGTATATCTCTCTCTCACTAGGAGTGGAGTGAAGAGAGTAGAGGAGGGATATTGGCAGATAATGACAGTGTTTCAGTGGCAGTGAAGAAAAAAGGGGTATGAGTTTTCATTGGGAAGGTAAAAATTTTGCACCCAAATACAAGCTAACCCTTTAACATCTTCATGTTTTTCATAGTCTTTGCTTCTTGCTACAACACACTATAGAGAGAGAAAAAAAAAAGAAAAGTGAACAATACACTGTTTTTTACTAATTATTTTTTAGAAAAAGAAAAAAGGAATATTGTGTGTTTGCTTTTTTCTGACTAGTAGTATTGCTAACTATGTATTCCATTAAGGATTTGCTGTGAAAAAGCCTGATATCAGTAAGCAAAAAACTCGGGAGATCACTTACACACACACACACCCTCCTCAAAAAGAGAAGAGAGATTTACTGTTATACAGAGGTTTTTTTCTTTTCTTTTTTTTTCTCTGTGTGTGTGTGTGAGAGAGAGAGATGGTTTTCATAGGCAAAAACAAATAGAAAGGAACAAAATTAAGACTGAAGAAGAAAGTGTGTGAGAGAATAATGGAGGGTGGTTCTAGTGGAAATACTAATACATCTTGTTTAATGATGATGGGATATGGAGATCATGAAAACAACAACGGAAATGGAAATGGAAATGGAAATGTAACAATTTGTGCTCCTCCAATGATGATGATGATGCCTCCTCCTCCTTCTTTAACTAACAATAACAATGCAGAAACAAGCAACAACAACATCCTTTTTCTTCCTTTCCTGGACAACAACAACAACAATAATCCTCAAGAAGACAACAACTCTTCTTCTTCCATCAAGTCAAAGATTATGGCTCATCCTCACTACCATCGTCTCTTGACTGCTTATCTCAATTGTCAAAAGGTGAAATTCACCACCCCCCCCCCCCATTAACAAAGAGAAAATTCATTTTTTTTCAACAATTCAAAGATTATATTTTTGAACATGGGTTTTAATATTTCTTGAAATTTTAATGATTTTTTCTACCTTGAAAGTGACTCTCTGCAACAATTCAATAAAAACCCTGAAAACAAAGTCGTGTGTGAAAGGGACAGTAGCTGAAAAAACCTAGTTTTTTTTTACCAACTGCAGATAGGAGCTCCGCCGGAAGTGGTGGCAAGGCTAGAGGAAATATGTGCCACGTCAGCAACAATGGGCCGTAGCAGTAGTAGTAGTAGTGGTGGAATCATTGGAGAAGATCCTGCACTAGATCAGTTCATGGAGGCTTATTGTGAGATGCTGATAAAATATGAACAAGAACTCTCAAAACCCTTCAAGGAAGCCATGGTTTTTCTATCAAGAATTGAGTGTCAGTTCAAAGCTTTAACTCTTGCACCTAATTCTTCTCATGAATCTGGTGAGATATATATATCAATTTTTTTTCTTCATTTCTTAAAATGGGTGTCATTTATTCTTTTCAGATCCTAACTGTTTACTTGAGTTTATTCTTTTATAAATTAATGTCCTCTGCATGTGCATGTTTCCAATGATATCAGTCATTAATTAATTATTATGTACTAATAAAATAAGCTCAATTCCGTATGCAGATCATTTATTTTCTATTTTTTATCAATTTACTTTACCTTCTTGTATTTCACAATGATTTTTTAAAATAGTTTTGTTTCTGTCTCAATGAATAAGTATCTTATTCATTCAATGAAATACATCTGCCAGGGATACTACCTGGAATTTTATATATATAAAAAAAGAATAATTATCTTATTTTGGTTCTTGTTCTACATGTTCATAATATTTGTGTGGTGCTAGTTGTATGTGTAAACAGCAAGATATATTTGTCCCTTGTTAATCATTTCAAACTGGATGCTTGTGTATGCTGAATAAACTCAACTTGTCTTGTTCTTTATTTGGAATGACCCTGGGAAATATGTCTTTCTTGTTCCAGCTTTTTTCCCCTACTATTCATGTACAGGTTTTGTTTGTTCTATCATGTGCCAATCACAGATTAATTGATGACTAGCTCAAGATTTAATAATGTATTAACCCTAGTTTTCTGTATTGAAGCTACATATATTATGATGGTGAATATGAATTTCAAAATTATATTACTTTGGTTTTACTTCTCACACTCTATGAAGTAAGTTTTTTGTTTCTCTTGTGTTGAGGGTCTTTTGTAAGTATACTGAGGTAGAAAGGGAGGGGGTGGGGGGGATAGCTATGTACCAACCAGTCTTAGGTGATTTTGCACGTTGGATACACCGGTATGTTGTTGTAAGGAGCAGATTATTACATTTTCTTTCTTTAATCAATTTTTTTCAACATAAGCTTTCATTTGAAGTCAATTTATGTGTGGGTATTATGTTGCTCAAAGTTAGTTGAGTTTATGTTTCATGCTTTGATAGTTTAAAATATTAGACTTTTGAGTTTTGAAAAAGGTTATTTATTACATGTTTCTCTCGTTAATCGTGTTGATTGGTAACCCCACAAATTAACGTTAAGTTATCTATACTTCATAACATGTTTAAACTAAATTTGTAGAAGCATTCTTTCATGGTTGTTATATATTACTGGAATCATTCTCTATAACTATTTTTGTTGCTAAGTAGTAGTGTTTTTGATGATTTTACATCTATTAGGTATTTGGAAAGATGTGCTGAATTAGTTGGTTGTCTTGGAAATGGTTCATAACTACGAATGCTTAAATGTTACACCGTTTAAGCTAAATGAACACTGAAAAAGGAACTTCCATCTAATGGCAATAGTTTGTATGCATTTGGATTTCAATCTGTATTTGTTTAACTTTGAAAGCTCCAATTCATCTTAGCAAGCAGTTAAGTTTCATATATGGTCTGTGAAGAAGTCCTTGATCGGCTGAATGATAAGCAGTATCGCACAAATAGTTCCAATCTTTCGACATAATTCCATGAGGTCCCTCTTAATGTTTTCTTTAGACACTTTAAAAGAATAGAAAGATACAAGACAGAATTGCGAAATGCACCTGCCTTTTAGTGGGGACCCATAAAATACTCTTGATTAGATTTGGAGCTTTGATTGGAGTGTATCATATAACCTACTTGATGTGTTATACTTTTGTTTAATTCATTGGATTATGTAGTTGGTGTGTTTTCATCAATACGTCTTTTTGATTTTTATTACTCTTTTGAGTTTATTTCCATTTTTAGGGAGCAAATATCTAATCGAATGAATTTCGGAATTCAAAGGATTCATCTTGGTCAATACCGGCTTGCTTAGTTTGATCTCATTGTATATTTGTTCATATGCTTATTGACAAGTGTTCCCTTGTTCAGCTAAAGTTCTATGGAAATTTCTTTGCTTGGACTTTTTTATTCACATAATAGACAAAACATAGCAAACGTGTGAAGTTAATAATCTATGGTACTCAATGGAGTCTTTAATGGGATAAAGAAGACAACATTTGTTGAGTAGCTGTTGGGCTTCTGAAGGACCCACTGATTTTAAAAACTGAATCTTGAGGAGTCTAATAGAAGCGAGCGGCTTAACTGCTTGCAATTACGAGACAACTGAAGAAATTGGCTTTTTTTGGATAGTTACTCTCATGTGTATTTTTTGATAAGTAGTAAATAGTAACGGGTCGTTTGGTGAGAAGGATACAAATAATTAGTGTGGCATAAGAAAATAGTGATGGTATTAAAATTTTGTTTCTTCTTTGGTTGTCATGCTTGAGATAACTCATCTCACTATTTTTACCATAGTGATGAGATACATGGTGGGATAAGTTATCCTAGAATAGTAATTTGTTCCCAACCAAACGACTCTTAATAGTTCGTTCTCAAGTATATAGGGAATAAGTAAAGTTTCTCATTAAATTTATAAGCTTCTTATTCTCTGCCTAGATATAGTGTGAGTTATGAATCGCTTTGTTGTTTTTGATTGTATTAACTCTAGCATATTTTTGTTACTCTTCTTGTGTAAGAAACTACTGAGAAGTTTCCAAATGCCTTAGAGCAAAATGATTTATGTTAGCCTGTAGTGTTGGCTAATCTAACGTGCCAAACTTTTGAGCACGTCCCAAGAGAACCAGCTGAGTACTCATACTCAAAGCTTATCTCGTATCCTAGTAGCTAGTGATTTTTTCTATAATGTTATTATAAGCCAAGATATATTCTCAGCTATGGTTGTTCCTTTTTTTCTTGGAGAATGGTTATGCTAATTTAAGTCTTAAAGTTGTAGCTTTGGGCGAGGCAATGGATAGGAATGGATCATCTGATGAAGAGGTTGACGTGAATAACAGTTTCATCGACCCCCAGGCTGAGGATAGAGAGCTCAAAGGTCAATTGTTGCGTAAGTACAGCGGTTACTTGGGAAGCCTTAAGCAGGAGTTCATGAAGAAGAGGAAGAAAGGCAAGCTGCCTAAGGAAGCAAGGCAACAATTGGTGGATTGGTGGCTTAGACATATTAAATGGCCATATCCATCGGTATGATCCTCCCTCATTCCTATTAATAACTTCACTTCTTGACCTTATATCACTTAAATTGGAAAAGCAGAAGTATTGCTTTTCTAAATTGTTAAATAAATCAGTCCTTAGCTCAATATCTACGTATTAATTCTCTCGCCTTATAAGACAAGTAAGGTTGTGATGTGTGTCCATCTTATATACAATAATGACAATATATAGTTATTTTACGCGATCAAGTTACATTGCGCGATTCTTGGTTTACAGGAATCTCAGAAGCTTGCACTAGCTGAATCAACGGGATTGGATCAGAAGCAAATAAACAACTGGTTTATCAATCAAAGAAAGAGGCATTGGAAGCCATCAGAAGATATGCAGTTTGTTGTGATGGATGCTGCTCATCCACATTACTATATGGATAATGTTCTTGCTAACCATTTCCCAATGGATATGACTCCTTCTCTCCTCTGAATTAAGATTGTCATTATTAATATCAAGGATGTTTAATTAATTTGCATATTACTTGTATGCATGTAGTAGTACAAGTTATTGTGACACAATCAACTTTTTATTAGACCAAATATATAAAGTGCTTGTAATAGCTGCTATAGATCTTCCTATTATCATCTTTAATTATGGAATTATTTAGTTTGTACTAGCTAGTTTTATCTTTTGGAGAGTACCGCCTGCCTGCGCCCAAAAGCCATGATTCACTTGTTCCATTGTACTTTGCGTGGCATTTACTTATTTCTTGATTGGAAATATTTAATATTTTATGAAAATATGCTTCATATAAGTACATAAGCAATATAGATATATATATATATATGTATAATTCGCTATATATATACAACTGAATCGAATTGTATAAAACGAGAAAGCGAGAAAGACAGAATTGAACTGTATAAAACGAGAAAGAGAGAAATTATATACAATTTGAATTTGTATAAAACGAGAAAGGCAAAAAAGACTTGGTCATTCCAATCCGATTCATCTCGTTCCATTCCGGTCCGTTCCGATTCCATCCCGGTATATAGTGAGACGGGACGGAACCAAATATCCGTTCCGATAATTTTAATTCGGTTCATCCTGATACTGATCAACAAATCGATTAATACATTCCGTTCCATTTCGATCCGATACCAATTTGATCCGATCCATTACCCAGTCTTAATGACAATCATCTAACAAATTCATTTTACAGTAATTACACCCAACCAAATAATAATATGATGAAACTAAGAAAAGCCCGACCCATATTTGAAAAGGAAGCCCATATTTGGGAGCCTTTGTCAGAATTGGGTCTAAGTTATCATTGATAGCACTGGCATTGTGTGGGTAGGTAAGGGGTTGAATTTTACTTATTTATTAATTTTATTTTCTATTAAATTTAAATCGCGTATTATTTTTATTATATTTTTGTCTTTTCTTTCTTTCCAAAAGAATAAAAGGAGGAATATGCAATGTATTCTATTACTTTATTAGATAAATAAATTAATAGATGAGTGAAATCATTGCAGGGTATGTAGCCTTTTTTGGGGTAGTTGACTTTAGGCCTATCATAATGTAATCTCACCTTGGTGTACTTACTTTATTTTATTTTTATAATAATAAAGTTATAATAATTTTTATAATAATAAGTTACAAATACAAAGCAGTAAGGGGTGTATTTGGTAGGAAGAAAAATATTTATTTTTAAATTTACTCATATTTGATTGGGTTAAATATTTTTGAAATCATCATTTTCCTCAAATTTAAGGAAAGTGACTTTCCTTCAAAACTTAAGAATTTTTTTTTCAAAACTCTCTTCCAACTTTCCTCATATCCACTCCTCACCAGTNCCCACCCTACCAGCCCCCAACCCACCATCATACCAACTCTCCTACGCCTAAAAAAATTAAGTTTATTTTTTAAAAAATATTTTCTAATTTCAAAATATCATTTTTCACCCCTACCCTCGACACCCCCCTCCCCCAAATTCCAAAAAAAAATAANTCCCGCAAAAAAAAAAAATTGAGTTTATTTTTTAAAAAATATTTTAAACTTCAAAATTTCATTTTTTCACAACCTATCCTCGAACCCATCCCTTCCCCCCTCCCCCCAAAAAAAATTAAAATTTGTTTTTCAAAAATATTTTAAACTTCAAAACCCTTGATATTAATAATTATTATATTAGACAAATGTTTTTCATTTTTCATGTTTTCCATGGAAATGTTTTTGAGAAAAATGTTTTCGGAAATTCATTCAAAAATCAAACACTAAAATAATTTCCCAAAAATATTTTCTACTCACCAAACAAACATGAAAAAATAAGTCAAATATCTACTTGTATTCTAGAAAAATATTTCCACGAAAAACATTTTCCTTCATACCAAACACACTTTAAAGCAACCATATTTTGGACTTTGAAGTATCGGGTATTAGAAACGTATTAATGTTACTCCTATGGAAAATGCACAAGTATCCCTTCAACCTATGCCAGAAATCTCATAGACACACTTATACTATACTAAGGTATTATTACCTTCTAAACTTATTTTATAAGTAATTTTCTAACCTTTTCGGCCTACGTGGCACTATCTTGAAAAAAATCAATTAGCGTTGGGCCCACAAAATAATTACACGTAGGCCGAAAAGGGGTAGAAAATTATTAATAAAATAGTCCAGGGGGTAATAGGACCTTAGTATAATATAAATGTGTCTCTGGAATTTCGAACATAAATTGAGGAGGTAATTGTGCATTATCCTTACTCCTATCTTTATTAAAAAAATTCTTACCTTTTTAGTTAGTCTAGAAAATTAATGTTACTCGTTTCTATGTTTATTAACTATTTAATTTAAATATATCATATGACATGCATTAAAACATAAAATTTTTACTAACATTTTAGTAATAATGTATATCTTAAGGTAAAATTATAAAATTTCATTTTATTTTTAAATCGTTTCAATCAAATTAAAACATATGTAATAATGATGAAAGAAGTAATAAAAATAAATGAACTTAAAAAGGTTGTTTGATTTAACATATAAAGCAAATAATTAATAAGTTTCAACATAATATAACATTGTGCGGTTGCATAACATCCTAGTATGAGTTTCAACACACATAGTAAATTAATTTGTTGCATTTTACTGCTTCTATATAAAAATAAAAAATAAAAAATAAAATGCAAGTATAAATTATACCAGAGATTAAATTTGAGATGTTTGGTTCTTATTTCAAAAGAAACTAAGATCTATATTACTATTTAATTCTTATATATAAAGAGAGATAGTTATCAATAATTTTTTAATTTTTTTCAGAAAATTTTGAAAAATAAGTAATAAATTAATAAAAGAATGAAAAAAAAGTAATACAAGAAAAGTTATAATAAATGTAGTAACTTTAAATCCAACAATTGAGTAAATTTTGGGTTTTCAATTGTGACGCAAAATATATTAAACCATAAAAATATTTTTTTAAAAAAATGAATAAAAAATGGAAAAATAGGGAAATACTGTAAAACAGTTCTTAGTATGTGAAACAAATGATTGAGTACATAATTGTGCAAATATAACATGTTTCAATATCGTATGAACCGTAAAAATAGTGAAAATTGATACGAATGAATCTCGTGAGGCAAAAACATTGAGAATAGATGATAGAAAATAGATAAAAATGTCAAAATATATGATGTGTTTATGCATGAAAGGTGTTCCACACTCTTTTGATTTTTGTACAACATGGACATCCATATGTTGTCGACTAGACCTCAGTCGATTTTGCCACGGTGACGTCACTGTATAATGCATAGAGGCCATAGATGATGCGGGCAAGCTACGTTCGATGTTGACTTATCAATGCGGGCAGGCCACGTCAACTGACCATTGCGGGCAAGCCACGTCGGCTGACTGATAGGTAGGGGTCAAGACAATGTCGCTTGGTCTCGCAAACCTTAGCTGACTAATGCGTACAAGACATAGATGATGTCGCTTGTCCACGGTCTATGTTAGTTGGCCGATGCCTAGCCTCGGCTAGCCGCTGCGCACAGGCCATGACCGATGTACAAGACATAGATGATGTCACTTGTCCACGGTCTATGTTAGTTGGCCGATGTCACCTAGCCTCGGCTAGCCGCTGCGCACAGGCCATGACCGGTGTTGCCTGACTGATGCGTGCAGATTACCGATGATACTGTTTTATTTAAATAAAGACTGGTTTAGAGTCGACAATTAATTTTTGAAGAAAAATCAAGAAAACTTATTCTCAAAGGATAAAAATAGTAAAGGGATTGAAAATATTTAAGGGAATTAGGGGGTTCATATTAGCACTTCGAGCAGGGTTTTAAGGCACTCGAAATGCCCACTAACACGTGGTTATCCAATAATTAATTTATTTGGCTAAAATAATATTAACTAAATTTGAATGGAAAAAATAAAGCTATTTTTATTCCATTTTTGAAAAGGGGGAAAGGGAAACCTTAACCAACAATAGAATTATTATTATCTTTTAAGTTCATTTAGAGTGATCAATGTAGTTAAGTTGATAAAACACAACGAGCGTCTTACATGGATTTGAATTTTATCAACCCTAAAATTAACGACAAATATTAACAAGTAAAATAAATACAGTAAAGAAAAGACGGAAAGAGAGTTGGACCCAAATTTGATTAATTCTTTGTTGAAGAAGAGAGTTGGGCCGGACGAAAAGGAATGGGCTGGGTCATCTGTTATTTGGAAAGGGAAAATTATATGGAATGGCAAACATTCCTAAGTAATTATATAATAGGGGTATAGTTTAATTTATTTACTTTCTATAATTATAGTTTTTTTTTTGCTATAATTAATGGGGTCCACCACCTATTATATAACCAATAGTATAAAAACCTTTTTTTTTATTTGTATATAATTTTACACAAAACAATATTATCTCTCCTATTCATATTCTACCTTTTTCTCCTACAATTAATACTTCTATCCAATTTGAATTTCAAATTGTCCAAAATTCAATTACTCCCTCCCGAAGTTGAATTCAATTTTCGTAGGTACTCCTAAATTTTAGTCGTTTTCCTTTTTTTTTCTTATGCAACAATTGTATATGTTTGTGTTTCTTATGTTTTTTCATATTCTTTTTATGAAATAATCGATTGTTTGTTGTTATTAGATTTCAAATTAGTCACAGAATGAATGAATCATATTCATCTATGAGGATTACCATAGGTATTCCATTGCATGTCAATTTTGTTGACAATTTACCATCGTTTTCAATGGGTTTAACTCAAGATTTTGGGGTTGATGTAGGGTCTATGGTAAAATCAAAACAAGTTCAACATGAACAAACAATGGAAGATTGAGATCAAAGAAAAAATATGACCCTACGGCAGTTCAAGAAGTTATTAACAATGCTAAAGCTAGAAGCATTAAAATTGTACAAGGAGGAAGAAAGAGGAAAGCAGTAAACATTGATTCAGAGGAAAATGCATGTGAAGTTGACGGATCTGAAGAACATCATAATCATGAGGTAGTGGCTAAAACACAAATTTAGATACAACTTTTTTGTTACTTAGATGTCAATATACAAAAAATTATTGTTTAAGTAAATTTTGTATTCACATAATTGTATATAGTATATTGCATGTTTAGTACACACATGTTTTAGTTATATACTTGTATATGTGTCTGTAGATTTGATTACTTTATACATACTTTAAGTTATGTATAATGAATAATATACTAAGTCTTAATAGTGGTAGTAGCAGATTGTATATTAAAGGCTCATTATTATTTTTGTTTTTGTATATATATACAAAAAATAATTGGACTTAGTTATACAAATGAAAAAATTTCATATATGATTATAATTTATATATTTTATTAGTTATATACAAATTATTGAAGTTAGTATATATTAAGTTTATATACATATACAAAAATTGTAATTTGTATATTTTAGTAGTTATATACAAATTATTGAAGTTAGTATATATTAAATTTATATATTATTGGAGTATATACAAAGTCATTTAGACAGTTGTATATATTGCCATGTTTAACTACTATATTCATGTACATATATTAATATATAAAAAAAGTAAGTTTGTAGACATATACAAAAATTAATCTGTACATGACTTCTTTTAAAATTGACTGTTTTTGTATATATTATACAATCAAATTACTGAATTGATTTTATAGTGATATTCTTATTAATATACAAATACTACATCATAAAAAAGTATATAATTGTATCAAAAGCAAAACACTTACTTTATGGCTATATACAATTATCACCAACGATTACCTGTATTCGCTTACACTGATCTTCTTTATAATATACAAATACTACATCAACAAAAAGTATATAATTGTATAGTACGAAATTTCTGCTTAAAATAATCATATTTTGAAATCAGTTTTTCAAAAAAATAAATAAATTGACTCAACAATAACGAACGCACATAAATCAAAATTTGTAAATCCAATAGAACATTGTATAATTATTGTAATAATAAACATGAATTTTCAACCAATGAACACTTACTTGAATTCGATTACAAAGAGAAAATTAAAAAATTGATGAACTGCTGTTTTATAAACAACAAAAACAAGTTTATCTTTTGTTTTAATTGTTGTATAATTCTTATTTTTTTTGAAAAAAAAAATTGAATTTGAACGTTTACCTTAAAAAAGGTACGTTTACCTTAAATTATGGCATTATCTATATTTATTGTTAGCATATTTAACGCTTCAGTTACAAATCACTTTTTAAAATAAAATTGTATAAATAAAAAACAAAAGAAACCCTATATCCAAAATTAAAAATACCTAAAATAACTAAACTATACCTATAGAATGTAATTAGGTAAACTATACCCATATAATATTATTTAATCAAATAAATTTGTCATATATGAAATTTTCCCTATTTGGAATTGCTGTAAATTAGAAGGACGCTGACGAAGTGGGCTGGGCATTAGAAATTGAAGGCCCAAATATTTGATCTTGCAACTAAAGTAGAAAAATCTCAATTAAGAAATGACCATACAAATCTTAATTGAAGCCGATCGAAATTAACAATTTAACCGAATGACTCTAGTTAGCAATTCAGCTAAAATAAATAAGACGAATTAATAAAAATTAATTAATGATCTCCTTAATCTTAATGAAATAAAAATAATTGACTTAATTATAAAACTAATTAATTTATATAACCACACTAATTAGTAAGATATTTGAATGACACAAAATCTTTCTCGAGATGATATTCGTATAGTCATAAAATGTATATTATATGAAATATATTTATTATTCAAAATACGATAATAACAGGCCAAAATATTTAAAAAGACCTTGAAATATTTGAACTTTATAAAACTAATTATTCTAAATCGTTTAAAAGATTAAGAAGCTTAAAAACTAATTATTATCGAGAAAGGTCAAAATTGGGTGTCAACAGATACGCACAAGCCACGTCTGATGTCGCATGTTGTTGGACGATGTCGCATGTTCGATATGGGTAGGCCTTGGCTGAGCCGCCTGCCCTCGGTTATCCAAAGTGCGCACGCCACAATCGATGTCTCCTGGCCGATGCTTATAGATTACAACTATTGTGCACAGGGCACGACTGATGACGCCTGCTGTTGGCCGATGTCGCATGTCCGATGCGCAGACCCTGTATGATGCCGCTTGGCCTCGGTTAGCCGATGTGCGCATGCCATGATCGATGTCGCCAGCTAGAAAGATGCACATAGACCTTGGCTAATTCCTCATGTCGTTGGCCTATGTTGCTTGTCTGATGCATGAAGACCTTGGCAGATGTCGTCTGGCCTCAAACCTGGGACGCCCGTGCTACCTATGTAGACCCGTATGTCCCTTAACATCTTATAACATCTCATAACTCTTAATAGCCAAGAATTTGCTAAGAAACTAAAATTCATCATTTTTTAAAAGAATAGGAAAAATCTAGAAAATTTCTTTAATTAAGAAAGTGAGTTTTTGGTCATTTTCGAATGGTCATAACTTCTAGCTCAAGATGAGTTTCAGTTTTTTATATGGTTGGAAAGCCCTTGTAAAGATATTTCCAACAACGTTTAGTTTGCACATTTTCGATATCGTATGAGGGAGATATGCCTATCCAACTATTTCCTAATTTGTTTTAAAGGTTAATTAAGGGTAAAACTAAGCTTTTAGCCAGTTTTAGAGAAGTTATTCACGCTTAGGGCTTGGGAGAAAAGAGAAGAGAAGAAGGAGAAGGGAGAAAGATAAAGAATATCAAGATCGTCGAGTGGAATTCGTCGAGGGTGATCCCTATTTAAGGTATGCAAGACAGTTCTCTGTTGCGTTAGTTCAATCACACACCAATTTGTATAATTCAACGACTTTAGAGTAGGTTGAATGATGATCATTGAAGTTTTTCAAAAATAATGGTAGAATTCTTGTTGATTGAGTTGTAGTATGCTTTTAGTTTATTGGATTCGTGTTTTAGGGCTGTTTTTTAGTCGAATCTATTGGGTATTGAGGTTATTAGTGATCCTAAGTGATTGGGATGAGATCCATGAAAGTTTAGAGGGTTTAGAGATGAAAAATGAAGAAGAAAATTTGAAACGCCCGTCTGACAGACCCTAGGGCGCCGCACCAGCCAGAACCTCTCTGGGCAACCTCTGTCCGTCAGGCTCTTGCGCTCCACTCTCCTCAGAGCACCAAGGACGCCCAGAGACCCTGTTTATTCCCCATCTTTTTGTACTAGTTCCCAAGTGATGTACCCATATTTCTTGGTTGATTTCAACAATCTAAGGTACATTTAAACATCATGAAATCATCCATAATCATGAGATCATGAACTTTGAATTCATAATTCAATTCAAGGAAAGTTAAGATCAAAGTCAAGGAAGTTAAGAAGTCAAGTCTAAACCTAAGAAGTAAGTTAAAGTAAAGTTCTTTAAGGTTTTCAAGAGTCTTCTTTAAATATTTTAACCTTGTTTTAAGACAGAATTTCCAAGCTAAATAAAGAGTAAGTTGAAGTTCTTTTCTTCAAAGGTATATGGGGACTAAGTATTCCCAAAGAGACTTAAAATGGTTTAACATTTAACTAGTAACAAAACTTTGATTTCCAAGGAGCCTTAGGGCAAACTTTCAGAAAAGAACTATAACTTTCCAAAAGAAGCAAGCAGGGAAACTATGATTTCCAAGATAGCTTTGAGCCAAGTATTTTGAGCAATAGCATCAAAACCACAGAATCAGTATGTTTTTAAAACATAAGAGCCAACATATTTTTAGGAGTAGTATTGATCACCGATATGGGGGAGAGTTCAGACAACTCACAGCCCCCATATACCATGTATCCACCATTGGTAGAAAATGTTCATACTTTTTAAATGAACCTTTTTCATAGTAGACTAGTGGATCCATTAGGCAGTTCATGTCTTATACCTTTGATCGGGTATAGGATGCGCTGGCAGCATAAGGTAGATCGCTTTATCATCACTGTAGCTCTTAAGTGATGGTTGTCGGTTAGAGAAACTTCCATAGTAGTTATTGTATTCTTATATACATCAATTTAATTATATTTTTACATACATACCAGATTTAATTGTCTTTTGCATACATTCAGTGATTTCAGCATGTTTCAGACAATTTTCTTTATATTGCACATACTTTTAAATTGCATTATATTAAATGAGTCAAGTTATTCATGATTTGAGCAGAGTCAAGGTAACTGTTTCTTCTTACTCAATTTCAAGCTTAAGTGTTGTTAGCATTCCAACTTGCATACTCGTACATTCAAATTACTGATGTCAGTTGGCCTGCATTGTATTATGATGCAGACGCAGGTAACTAGGATCAGCATTCGACGTACCGTTGATCCAGTGAGCAACACATAGTCAGTTGGTGAGCCTCCCTTCCTTTCAGAGGACATCTTATCATTTAGTTATTGTTTTAGTTTTCAGTTGTTAGGATGATAGGGGTTCTTGTCCCAACATTCCTCTTTATTTTAGAGGCTTCATACACAGATGGTAGTAGTTTTCTTAGTCTTTTCCTTTCACTTATAAATGACTAAGACATTGGGTTGCCATTGTGGATAATTACTTCTTTTAAAGATATTTCCTTAAGTTATATCTTATGTTTAAGTCTTCTGCTGAGTTAAGTAAGTCAGGTTAAGGGTTCGCTCAAGGCCAGCAATGGTCATTGGATTCCAGCCACGTCCAGGGTGTATGCTCGGGACGTGACACATCTAACTTGGCTTTAGGAATGCAGCCGATATTCCAGTAAACCTCTAATAGCGACATTGTTAATTGGGCACTTGACATGTCATTAGGCATAAGAAATGAACTCAACGTCTTGGAAAACCTCGAAACTGGACATCATTATTGAACAACTTATTAATCGGCATAAAACATATAGTTCAACAATTACACTACCTTTACTAATTTTACCTAATTCGTCTTCGAATCTAACGATCATAAATTTGTTGGAAATTTATCTTCGAGCATATCGACTCCAAATTTGTCCAACCAAACAAGCGTTAGTGCTAACATAACGTCCGTGAAATACGTGGCATTAGTTTGAAATTACTTTTTTAAAGTGGCGAATCAGCTTCTCCCGAACAACACGTTATATACATGTTTAGCTAGCCTTACCTCGCCGCGTCCGCCCCGAAAAAAAAATAAATAAGAAATCTAGGGTTTATAAAAGAAGAACCTTCATTTTCAGAGAAAGCAAATCAATGTCAAGGATCATCCAGAAGAATCAATGAAAATGCACCTGCATTTTCTTCTTCCCTTTTGAGTATACAATCTTTCCTCTTAAAGGTTATCTAAAAAAAATCCCCTTTTTAGACCTCACTGCTATAACAACAACTCTTGCTTCTCATTTCCAATGGCAAAGAGACCTGAAAAACGAAACTTGCCCCTTCACATCATTACAGGCACCACCAATGTGGTCAGAGGTATCTACATTTACATTTTCACTCACCCTTTTCACTGTTTCATTTACATTTTACTTTTTTTTCCTAAAATTTTTTGGTGTTCATATGTACCTTGACTGAATGTGCTGATATACTATAGGTTTGTAACTAGGTTGGGTAGGTGAGCTCGATTTGGAGCTTGTACCAGCTAAAATGAACGTGGGGTTTAGGATTTTTCATTTTTTTTTTGTTTTCTACTTTATTTGTTCTCTTAGGATTTCCTTGGGAGATTAAAGTGTTTGATGTAGGTTGTTTTGAAGCACAAAAATAGGGCTATTTTTGAGACGTGCATGTGAACAACACAGGGTATGTTGTTGTTGAGTGCTTATGTTGATTGAAAAATGTCCCATACCGCTGATTAATGAATTGAGTGTTCTGTTTATAAGTCCTAGACAATCACCTTTCATATGAGATAGTTTTTTGTTTATAAGTCCTGGGCAATCACCTTTCATATCAGCTAGTCTTATTAGCGTGAGTTAGGCCCATGACCTAATTTATCCGTATCAAATCAGTATCCATCTCACACCAAATGATGGGCCCCCAAATTGAATTTGCCCACTGGGGCTTTTCCTAATTTTATTGTTTAAAATTGTGGCTGCATTTGTTTTATGACCATTAGAGAGGCGACATTGTTGGTGACTGAATAAGAGTGTGCACTATTTGGATTAAACTGAATTTTAATTTGGATTGTTTTTTTTAGATTTTTGGTTTGATTTTAAATTTATAATTTACTTTGTTTGAACTTTTTATTTGGTTTGGGATTTAGAAAACTGAAAACCGAAAAATTAAATTTTATCTCTATACATATTGTATGTATATTTAGAATTAAGTTGGAGTTAACCACTTACATACCTTTTTAGTATTTTTCAATATGATTTATTTTATTTTCTTATGTTGATATATATACTTTGAAGTATTATTTTTTACGATATATTTGCAATTAAAAAAAATTCAAATATAACTTTGTTATGTTTCTATTTATTGACAAAACGAAATTTATTTTGTTTTGAATTGGTGTGGATGGTGGTAAAGATTGTATGGTATGTCCGTTTGGACAAGTAATATATGTGTTTGGGGTTGCATAACTGAATATGATTTTTCTTTTTATGACTTTTGAAGTTGGGGACTGTGTGTTGATGAGGCCATCAGAAAACGATAAGGCTCCGTATGTAGCACGGGTTGATAAAATTGAAGCTGATAAGAACAAGCATACTTTTGTACATGTTACATGGTATTACCGTCCAGAGGAGTCCATGGGAGGGCGGAGAGAGTTTCATGGATCAAAGGAGTTATTCTTGTCAGACCACCATGATGTTCAAAGTGCATACACTATAGAAGGAAAGTGCACAGTTCATACATTCAAGAACTATACCAAGCTTAAATGTGTTGGTCCTGATGATTACTACTCTCGATTTGAGTATAAAGTGGCAACTGGAGATTTTATTCCAGATCGTGTTGCAGTGTGAGTAGATGAAAAACTTTGTTTCCTCATTCATCGATCTTATTTCTCCTATATTACCCTTCTTTTTTCTTTTTTTTTGGCTATCAAGGTATTGCAAATGTGAGATGCCCTATAACCCTGATGATTTAATGGTACAATGTGAGCACTGCAAGGACTGGTAGTATACACAACATTTCATCTTTCTCATTAATCCAATTTCACTTTTAATATGCTTACGATTTGTTTCCCTGATCTTTCTAGGTATCACCCAGGCTGTGTGGGCTTGACTACTGAACAAACTAAACAACTAGCTGAATTTGTTTGTTCCGATTGCTCATCCTCTCTGAAGAAGTCTGTTAATACTCCAGTCCCTCTCTCCAGTGGCACGGTACTAACTGAGTTGGCTTGCTTTTTTAGCTGTTATTTATTGACTTGTAACATTTCAAAAGCTGAAGTTCATACTTCTCTACTTTAGTGATTATGAAAACTAGTCATTCAATTTATGTTAAAACATGACACCGTATCTGCACATCTTAATCCAAAATTTTAGAACAGCTACTGTGACTGCTTTATATAGCAACATTGTTTCTTTTTCTATACTTACTTGGTAGGTCATTAATGAGATGGCCTTGTTTGATTTGTCAAAAAACAAAAGGAAATGATTTACTTTTTAGTGAATTTCATTAATCAAACATCTGGTAGATTTATAGAAGTAGAGTAGCACCCAACATCTGTGCTGGTTGGTGGAGGTAGCCGTTATCCCCCTTGAATTAGTCAAGGTGTAAGCAAGCTAGCCCATACACCACAGTTATGATTTTTTTTAAAAAAAAAACATATATTAGGAGAAAAGGGGTGAAAGTTTTCAATGACAAAGTGCTCATAAAGTTAGTAATCCCTAGTAAACATTTGTTAGTATTATTATTCTTTGCAAAACAAATTCCTATATTATTAATCATTCACCGCATAATGATCCCTTCACTATTACTCGCTGCATAAAGATTCATGTATTATAATTCCCACATAACTAGTATGTGAACCAAACAACTCTTTAAAGCCTTAGCAAACCTTTGCCTTTTGCCCTGAAATAATATTTTTTAGGACACAAAGATGTGAGGTTTGTTGCTCTTTTTTCCTTCAACCTGTCATTCTTGAATAATTAACTAGTGGTTTTTAACATTTTGACCCCTACGTCCCCATTTGTAGCATTAGCTTGGATCTAACACTTGCTTTGCATAGAACCCTTACCTATGCTGCCACTGGTGCTCTGTTGTTAAGCAACAACTTCCCTTTGATTATGCTGCAATTTCATTCTGATTTGACCCTCACTTTTGTGGTTTGTTATTACAATTCTGTTCAACATCTATGTCGAATTTCTCCTCCTTGGCAGCACCTGATGTCCTTTCCTTGTCATATAGTCATGGGTTATGCTTTTTAATCTTTGAAAGTATTAGGCAAACTTGCTAAGTGAATTGAACATATGCAAGTCTTTGTAACATGCTCCATCTTTTCTGCTTATAGTTACGCTCTCTCACTCTCATTGGGGTGATATGCTTAAAAATTCTTTGATGATTTTCCAGGCTGTGCCAAAGCGCCAGAAGAGGTAAGCGGAGCTGTGGTAAAGATGGATGAAGATAGTTTTCATGATGCTCATCAGGATTATGTACAATGCACTGCACTGGAACTAATGCCAGTTCTTTTTCATATATTATCTTATGTCTGTTGTGTCCTGCTTTTGTCAGTAGCTCTTGTATGTACTAGTATAAGCAGATGTTGACAGTATTTTGGAATTTGAAACTCAACTAGCAAAACAGTCTTTTGGATTTTGAATCGCAATATTAGCGTAAATCTATTGACATGTTATCTTCTTCTCTGCTCCGAGTTTACACACTCTGGGCGGTATTATACACCAGCACTTGCTTAATTTTAGGATGCTGCACTTGGGGCATGGTATGGTATATACCGAATTACCATATATTACCGAAACTTTTAATGTTGTAGTTTCGGTATTATGGTAATTGGTATGGTGTATGATATCCATTTTTCTTTTGTATTTGATATGGTATTTGATATTTAGAGATAACATACCGAATACCGAAGCATATTTCGTTACATACATAACATATTTATTATTAAATATGCAACCTAGTTTTATTACCAACTAAATGTTTTGACAACTCTATTTTGAAATGTACTTGATTAACAGAAGGATGTCGTTTGAAATTTATTTGCATATATATATATATATATATATATATATATATATAGTGGTTGGCTCATCGAATACAACTAATGTATTTGTTTTGGATACCTTGAAAAGACGAAGAATATAGAAATGGTCATCTTTCAATAAGTATCCAATGTATTATTTTTCCGTTTCATTTTTACTTAATCACTCTATCAAATTACATGTATCCTTTTACTCGTTCAAATTTAGCAAATTAGAGAGTTTATCACTTCCTCCGTTACTATTTATATTGTGTCGTCCTTACTAAAAATAGATAACCCTAAATATTTATCATTTCACAAAATCAATGCATAAATGACATTATTTGTTCTATTATTTTACCCTTGAGAGTTACTTGTATGAATTTGAGCAACATAAGAAATCTAAATATTAATTNAAGTTCTATGGAATGACATGAGAATAGTGAAGAAGGGAAACTCTATCATCCTATAGCCTCTCGCTCATATATGTGTCGCGACTCACCACTGATGATCGAGACTCTACTACACGTGACGATACGAAACTTTGAAACCTAAGGACAAAACACAAAACCTTATGCTGTGATACCAAGTATGTTACGACTCGAGGGTATACCGTAGAAGTTATGGTATCCTCGAATCTTCACACGGCGTTATCGACCTCTCAGAGGTCTTAGACAAGCCCTTAGACATCTTTCATTGTATAATCGTAATAAAAATAGCAGAAAATTTAAAACATATATATATATATATATATATATATATATACATATATCTAAACGTGTAATGTTTTAGTACGATACAATTGAGATTTTTTGTTAATTGTCGAAATCATAATACTCTATTTATGAGTACATATTCGTTGAAGTTAATCAAATTATAGTTATTGATTTGTCATACCGCAGAATATCCCAAAATTTAATATATTGAACCATATCAAATTAAATTGATCTGGTACTAATATAATATTTTAAAAATTGAATTATCAAAATTTAGATATAGAAACTTTCAAATATTGTATCATAACATGTCTACCCCTAGTAGCACTGATGAACACAATACATAACCAGATGAAACTTTAATGTAATATGTCCAACTTTTATGTGTTGAAAAATCAGTATCAGGCAGTGTAATCCATGCAATAAAAGCTACTCTAGCATAATTTGAAAAGGTTAGGATACACCTAGAATACTCTTTAAATTTTTCTATAAATAGTTTCAAGGAAGGTCAAGTCATTTTGTTCAAACAAGTGCTCATAAGCATTTTTTTTACTAAACATACTTCACTGCAATTCAACAGTAATCATATTCTGTGATATCATAAGTCATGAATGCTCAAATCATACAAACCATTCTACTTCATTTCCACACAGCAGTTGTTCTTACAGGAAATGAAGAAAGTACCATATGACACATAATTAGGGGACAATACCCGTGCAACGTTGAGTTTAAGAAAAATTGAATTTTAAACAACACCTGCTGCTATCTTGGTACAGCTTTAGATTCACATAGATTAAAAATAATATCCAGTAGTAAATAGATCGAAACATCTGGAAATAATAAAACGAAAAGAGAGTTTTGGCAGCACATTAAAATTTTTGTATAACCACTGAATTTGCCAGTCCTGCTTGCTCAATCGTTTGGGTTGGGTCACTGAGCATTTTAGGAGGAAATCCAACAGTTTGTAGTTGATATGCCCTGGTGTCACTTGGCCTTGAAGCATCAATGAAGGCACGGATGTCGCCAACAGTTTGGTGGAAGTTGAAATGTGCAACCATGCGACTTCCATCTGCCAATCTAATTTGAAGCGAGGTCGAAGGCAATGATTCATCCAGAACACTTGTTGAAGCTGCTGGGACTCTGCTTGTGGGAGCAGAAGCAGATGGCTCAGAAGTTGCTTGAGTTGCGCTGCTTCCAAGTGTTCTTCCCACTCCCTGAAACGAAACTTGGCGTTTCTCTGGTTCCTGCAAGTGTGTTGCACATGTTTAGTGACATTAAAGTAATGAAGTCAATACCAGTGAAGAGATTCTGTCACAGGTTCCAAACTTCTGTTCAGAGGACAAAAAGTGATGCACATCTAGGGATACGGGATAGAAACAGAAGAATATCCAAATAGGTTTGTTCCCGTGTTCTTTCCCTAATCTTTCTTATATAACAGAGTAAAGATCCACAAAGAACGAAGGTACTATGGCCAATGTTGTATATGTGCACTCATTAGCTTGTTCCTCTTCCTTGTAATGTCCCATTTTCATATTTGGTGCATCAAAGGAGATGAAAAATGAAAAAAATGGTGGACTGAACACGCAATACTTACAGGACAGTTCTCATCCCTTCTTATGAGGTTGCAATGCACCTGGGACCTGGTATCTGCAGGAGCCAACTCTCTAGGACATTCAGACTTTGTGATACTCTGAAATGAAGAACCAGTAACCAAAAGTCATTCAAAATAGAAAATATTTATCACCAAATACACCATGAAAAAAACCAGCAAAAGATTTAGTAAAACAGAGTGATAATTTGAATATGAAATAGATGACCAACAAAACATGGGAGCTTAAGAACACGATCCTCAAATTAAAACTAGCTATGCTAACTGAGGGCATTTAAATCAAATGGGGAGCTTACAAAAGCCATCTGCATATGTCATGCCGCTAGACTCCCGATAATAGGAGGACAATAGAAATTGTAATGATATAAAGTGACAATTAACATTAGCAGGATATGAATTTGTAAATCTGAAAAATAGACCGACTACTGACTATCTAGCAGAATTGACCGACCCATGATGTTTGTTCCTAATCATGAATTTTAATTGAAGTGCTCACTACAGTTACCTCCAGAAAAGATGCATTTTCAGGATCATCCAGCCTTCGCAAAGGACCATCATTTACAGTGAAACCATTTCTCCAAAAGACAATATTGTGCACAATGGACTCGGGCGGTTGAGGAGCTGATGTTGGCACTGTCTCCCCTGCAAGTGTTCTTGCAGATCCAGTAAAGCTTGTTGAGCTTGAACTAGGGACGACACTTTCCAAAGGACCTTGTGTGGCACCCACTTGCCTAGCTCGGTCAAAGATGGAGTCCACATCATTATGCTTTGAAGGATCTTGAACAAGCATTCCACTACAAGCATAATCATAGCTATATTAGTGATACAGTTATACGTAATAGGCATGCTAGCCTCTCTATCTCCCCTTTAAAGTTCTATCTATCAAATCATCCATCCATGTGCAGAAAAAGAGCTAAAAGAATAGAAGGCAATTCATAGATTGTACAACTAAAATGAATTAAGTGTTAGAATCACGAGAAGCGACACATTCAGCAATAACACATCTGACTAGCACAAAATCTACCTTAGATTTTGGGATAAGAACAACATTAAAGCTGAATGGTTGAAAACAGCATACAACCACAAAATATAAGTGAAGTAACCAACAAATTGACATACATTTTGGGAAGGTTTTTATGAATGTCTAAATTTTGGAAAATGTCAATTGTCATATACCCAGTGATGTCCCATAGGGCCTGGGGAGGGTGGGTATACGGAGACCTTACCCCTACCTTTCGCCACCTTCTTCTTTTTCTATAATAAATTCTTAGCACCCCAACAGATCAAGCACTCCTATTAGCCACAACGACAACAACACCTAAATCTCAAGCTAGTTGACATTGGCGATAAGAATCATCAATATCCAATTTTTTCCATTTGAGCCTGAGGATTTATCTCCCCCACTCCCATCCCAAAACACACAAAAACCTCATCCGACACCCTACTTTCACCTCTGTATGATTTAGGAAACACCTTTTCTCAATAGAAACATGATCAAGAAAATCATCCTGAAAATATCAACAAAAGTTCACTAAAATTCTCTAAATCCACCAGCTCTGCACTAGCAACAAAAGAATCAGAATACCTGCAACTAAACATACGACCTTTTTATCCAATACGGTACCCTCTAACAAGAACAAACTCACAACTACAACAGAAAACCTCTAACAAGAACAAGCTCACAAACTAGAAAAGGAAAATGGTGAAAGGCCCTACCTTTTGCTGAGAATAACATAACAAATATACGATTCACATGGAACACGTCAGCTTAGCAAACTCTAACACATCATTCCGAATCAAAACGTGCAAACATGTAACAGTTTAGTATATGTTCAGCTCAACGCAACTACGGAGAGGTAACGAAACATCATTTGAATTTAAAAAAAGAAAACAATCTAATTATCATAAATCCCCTTCATGAATATAGAAGATTCATACATACTGCTCTCAGCTAAGTTTTCGATATTGGCACAGTTAGTTCATAGTTGATTGATTTATAGAATTGAGAATAAATGTGTAAAAGTCAACAGCTGATTAATCAATTGAGGAATAGAGAATGATGGCGAGAGGAATTAGGGTTTGAGCAATTGATAGAAGTACCTTTTCTCACCACCGGTGTAGTATTCTTGGGGACCATCGGAATCGCTGTCGGAATCGTGACCTGATGGACGGTTGAGATCGGAAAGTGTACGAATTCCACCGGCACGGCTACCGGAGGTTTGCCTGGAGGGTTTCTTGGTATCGCGTGAGGACATTGATTCTACTCTGTTGCTGCAACTTCGAGGATGAGGGGAATACGATTCGATTCAATGATTATACTAATCACCTAATTCTAGGGCTTTTATTTATTTTGTCTTGTTTGGGGGTGCCAATTTCAATATTGCGACATGCAATTTTTTTTTCTTTAATTACTTTATATTGGGTCGGTGTTGCTCCTCTGAATTATCTTTGAGGAAAAATATTCCATAAAACACAATATTATTTATTTTCTGAGGAAGATGTGATTACGAATAAATATATCTTATACATAGAGATCAAATTAAATGTAATTATTTTATATATATATATATATATATGAAAATCAATTACATTTAATGTATGTGATATTTTTTATCTAGTATATCTAATATAATTTCATTAATGTATATGTTATCAACACGGGAGGGGCGTAGCTATCCTTTGGCTACGGACACCTTTTATCAGAAAATTATATTGTATTGATAAGTAAAATAATAATTTAAATTGTTAAATAACATATTTTAGATATCCTTGAAAAATAATAATTTTTTCTAGCTTAGTGGTTTTAGTCGTTAAACTATTACTAAGTTCTTTGCAATTTGCAGTGTGCGGTTCGATTCTCGTTATTTGCCTTTGATTTTTTTCTTTTCATTAAAAATTTAAATAAAATTTAAAAGTAATTATTTAATTTAAAGTTAATAAGCAAATCCTATTTATTCCGTTATTTGACTTTGATTTTTTTCTTTTAATTAAAAATTTAAATAAAATTTAAAAATAGTTATTTAATCTAAAGTTAATAAGCAAATCCTATTTATTTGTTCTATAAATACTAAAAGTGAAAAAAAATACTTTATATATATTCTTTTTTAATATAAATCGTTTGATTCTATTCTTTATTTTTCATTTTTCGTTGTTGGTCATTAGAGGTTTATGAAAACTTGAAGCATAAAAGTGATTTCACTCTAAACTGAAATATCTCTCCTTTTCTTTGTTGTTTCACTTATTATCAGATAAACATAAACATTAAAGTTAAATATTTTGTAGTTTGATTTTAAAATTTTTGGTATATTTAAATTTTTAAAAATTAATCAGTAATATTATGTAGTTTGATTTACAAAATTTAAGCATACCCCGTCTTTAAATTATTTTTACGAGGTATGAGATTTTTGGACACCCATCATAAATTTTCTGACTACGTCATTGGTTATCAAATGCTTGATATATCCATCCATAAGTATTTGATATCAAGAATATATATCTTGTATCAAAATATGCATTGATACTTTTATCATTATATCAATGGATAAATATATGTATATCAAAATATGTTCTAATACAGAGTCCGGAGCTTAAAGGGTAAAACAAATTGATAAAAATTTCAAAAGAAAACATCAAAAAAATTTCTAACCAAAAGGGTAAAATCGCTACTGACGTAGCAATTTATTTTAACAACCCTTAACAGACAAACTTTTTTTTTAAAAAAAAATCGCTCCCCCTACAACGTTTTTACAATTTTTTAAAAAAAAAAGTTTAAAATCGCTGTTATGGCAGCGTTGTTAATAAAAATTCTTTTTTTAATTGGAAATTAATTTCTTTTTTCAAAAAATGGATAGAAAATCGCTTCCAATGCAGCGATTATATTGAGTTGGATTTCTTTTTTTTAAAAAATAAAGTCGCTACCTTGGCAGCCCTGTGAACTTTTTTTTTTTTTTAATTTATCAATACTTTTTTAATTTTTATTTTATTTTATAAATAGGCTGGAATATAAAAAGTATAATACGATTTAAAATAATAATTGGCTGGAATATTTATAAAATAAAATAAAAATTAAAAAGTATCAACAATTTTTTTAAAAAAATCACAAAAATCGCTGCCAAGGCAGCGATTTACAATTTCAAAAATGTTAAAATATTATTATAGAAAATCCTCTAACATCGCTGCCTTGGCAGCGATGTCTTATAAAAATAATTTATAATCCACTGAAATTGCTGCCTTCATCTTTTTTGTAAAAAAAAATTCCAAATTCACTAAAAATATTGTCAAGGCAGCGATTCCCAAAAAAAAATTCTACCAATTTTTTTTAAAAAATGAAATTAAGGAGCGATTTTCAATTTTTTTTTAAAAAAAAGAATTTTTATTAAAAAATAAAAACGTTGTCATAACAACGATTTTAAACTTTTTTAAAAAAAGAAAAATTTACAAAAACGCTGCTTGGGGGTGCGATTTAAAAAAAAACAATTGGACAAAATCGCTGATAGAGTAGCGATTTTCATCTGTTAACGGCGTTAAAATAAATCGTTATGTCAGTAGCGATTTTATCCTTTTGATTAAAAAATTTTAATGTAACCTTTTGAAATTTTTGTTAATTTTTTTTACCCTTTAGGCTTCGAATCCCTCTAATACACATCATTATTGAGAAGAAAGCCGAAAAAGAAGGAGGAGAGAAAGACGGATAAAGTAAGAAAAAGGGTGAGAGAGCATAAAGAGGAAAAGAGGGCGAGAAAGCACTGTATAGCTACATAGTCTTTAGGGTGTTCAATTGGACATTCTTTAATAAAAAAATTGTACTAAATTTACAAATAAAATAATATATAAAGTGTCTTGACACCCTTAACACAACAAAATTTTGTAGCCTAATAGTTTAAGGTGCCTTAAAAGAGACAAACTTTTAAGTATTTTTTAGTTCAAAACTCGCTAGCAATAGTATTAAGATTTTTTTTCAAAAAATTTTTTATGTATAATACATAGTTTAATTTTAAAATTTCTAATGTACTTATCATCCAAAAGTTACGGTGTACTCATGTATAATTTCTGATCATCTATCATGAAATTTAATGTAATTATTTTAAAGTATAAAAGAATGTACTAATAAATATAGTAAAATTATTTAGGGAAGATACTTTTTCCTTATTTTTATTGGGTCACTTTGTGCATAACACTTGATTCATTTTTATCTTAGAATGTTGTTTCATATGAAAGAAAAAAAAAATATAATTCTCAAAAATTTTAAACACTATTTCCTATTTATTCTTTAAATACAGTCAAAAAGGTAAAAAAGTCACTTATTTTTGCCAATAGATTTATTTTCCGCATATACAAGCGTTATCACATGTTTTTGCTAATACCTCTTGCCGTCGGCAACCAAATGCGTCTTTCGTAGATAATTTATCTTTTTGGTACATTTGACGAAGATTAAGACTTTGGTGGAATTGAAAGGGAAAGGATACCCAACAAAGGATTGACCTCATTTTCTTTTCTTTTTTTATGACAAGGAAAATTCACAGTCGCTATTTCTTTAGGTGCGCACAGGGTAAAATCTCGTTCCTATGCAATTAGCTCGAAAATCACATAGGAGAGGTAAGGCAAGCCTTGTGCGACGAGCTTAGCCCAGAAGACAAATCCCTTGTTTTCGCTGACAACGGATTTCGAACTTGAAACCTCGAAAGTCCCAAGCTCAAATCATAGGGCCACCCCGAACGGTTCTAATGTTATATATATTTATGAAATGTTTTAAGATTTGACATGGCTGAAAATATCATACACCAGCTCATCTAAAATGAACTCTTTAGAATGTTTAATAGCCCAGAGTATCTAGTTGGGCTTTGGTGGAGACAGAATTAATACTGTTTTATACCATTGCTCATGAACTCGTCGACTTATTCATCTCATTTCGCAGGCCTCCAACGGCAGTGTATTGAATTCAAAAACATTAATATTAAATTATGACTTCCCTTAGTAGTTACACAAATCTCCTTCTCCATGAAGACGATAAATATTTGCTAGAATACCAGTTGGTAGCGGACGCATGTTGTGAATTATCACTGCTTTTTTGTGACAATTTTATTATTTATGTACAAAATTTAGTATTTCATTGAAATACATTAATTGAGCACTCATTCTATATAGCTAAAAATAGTTGAGCTAGAAGCCACGATACGAAATTTATTCATCCGCCTCCGGTTGAAGTCTGTGTTGGAGATAGAAGGTTATTCCAATTGGATAAGGTCCACTAAAACAGAATGGACGCAGATATTTCATCTACCAAAATACAACTAGTTTCAGATAGAAGACATTATTGATTGAATGAAACGAATAAGCCAAAAATATGTGTGAAGACAGACGATAAAAATTGACAATATAATAACAAAAGCAACTTGATTATATGGATGTAACGTAACGAAAGAGGGAATGAAAGTAATGTCCAACGCCCCATGGGACCTTAACTGGTAAGTGAAAAGCATGGTGTAACGCCCACTGAGTCTCGATTTTTGCTACCCATAATTTATCCATGTCAAAATTTATAACCAAACCTTATCACCTTCTCCCATTTTGCGCCTCCCAATATCCCATACACACATTTCGCTCAATCGGTAACTATTTTTTCATGCTTAACTAGAAATCGTCAATATCTCTTTTTTAGTATCGGATGATAGAATTCATGTGACATAGTAAATTAACACAATGGAACTGTCAAAAATTGACAATTTATCAGAACAAGTAGATACTAAAGTAGGCAAAATTATACAAATTGAATAGCAATAGGGCAGTATGTTGACCAAACTGAGGGCCAAATATTACATTGCAAACGTCAAAAGTTAGGACTTTACATTACGAAAAAGTTACATAGGAGAATATATAGAATAGGATAATGATAGATACACTAACAAATAACTCAAAAAGTGTGTAATTACTTTGGATTTGCCACTATTTAATTTAATATACTTTTTTAGTAAATAGGCTTTTGATATTAAATAAGTTACTGCCACGTACCCCTTCACCGGTGACTGTGCTGCTACCATTCTGATCATCACCGACTCCGGTGGCGGCGGCGATATTGATGGCACTATTTTCATCACTTCTGCAACCTAACTGATTCCTGTAACCAATGCACATAGGGACATTCAAGTTTAAGACTCTAGTTTTAGGCCCACCTCCGGCCGCCGCTGACGACCATTTCCGGCGGACTTCAACGCCTTCTTTTTTAGTTACTACCTTTTTGGTGCTGCTTTCTTTCTGGGAGGCTTCTTTTCTGATTGCTTTTTCAGTAGTTTTGACGAGGTTATCGGAGCTCCGGGTACCGGATCCTGGGTTAATAGAGCTCCGTCGTACCTGCCAAACTGGGCTGCTCCGGCCCAAATGAACCCCACCACGACTGGGACTACTGGGCCATTTCCGTGACTTGGATTCACCGGCGGAGTTGCTCCGGGAACACGGAGCACTACTCACCTTTCGCGTCGGTAATCCGGATCCACCCGTAACCCGAGGCCTACTTCCTCCGTTTCCGGCGGATCTACTCCTCGAAAAGGGCCAAATGTTAATGTTCAACTCCGCCCCAGTCACCCCATTGCTTCCCCCAACAAGTTTTTTCTCTTTCTTCTTCTCCTTTTTCTTCTCTCTACAATTCTCCTCATTACTATCTTTCTTCTCAGTTTTCTTGAATATATCCTTCCATCGCTTCGAGGAGGTGAAAGAACCTCCTCCACCGGACGAGTTGACTATCGCAGCAGAAGGCTCAACCCCAGATTCAGTTTCGGGTCGACCCGACCCGGATGGTTCAGGCGAAATAACATTTGGTTCATTTTGAAGGAGGTCTAATGGGAGGAGGACGCCATGGGAGAAGAGTTCATCGGCAGAGAGCTGATTGGGTTGAGGAAAAGATGGGTTTCGGACCATCCAAAATTCGAATTCGGGTGAATGGATAGAGTCGGAGCTAATTGTGGTTGTTGGACTGTTAGATGATGTAAGCCTTTCAGGGTCTTCCATTCTTTGTTTTTGCAGAGAGAACAAAAAAAAATAACTCTTTTCTTTATATGCTGCTTTTAAGCTTTTCTTTCTCCTTTGTGTTCTTACGAGGAAAGAAAAAGAAGGAGAGAAAGAGAAAGACCCTACAAATACTAAATAGAGGGAGACATGAAATTTGTCAATAAGATTGGTTGAGTTTTTCCATGTGGGGGTAGGGTGGAAATTGGATGAGGGACTAACCGAAAAATGTTAAAAAAGAAAATACTAAATATTTTTCTTAAAATGGTGTCCTCATTTTTTCCTCCATAGTGCGCTATACAAATTTCATCAATCGATCAACTTAATTTGTTACTTTAAAACTTATGTAATGGATTAAATAAATGAGTTGTATTTATACATAATTTTTATCAATTTATTTTTACATGTTATTTTATTTTATTCCTATTTCATTATTTAGCTTGGGGGACTCGTGGGTGGTAGGGTGAGAAGTTGGATGAAGTCACACAAAAAGTTACTCCCACTCAGTTTTTCGAAAGTAAATTGAATTAATTTTCTACTGATTTGATTAAAAAAAGGTGGGAAAGAGGAATGGTTGCATGTGGTGATAATTTAATTAAATTATATTAATTTGATATTTTAAATAAAAAAAATAAATATTTAAAATTTATGTAAGAAGTATTATAAAGTGTAATTTTTTATATATTAATATAATAAAAAAATATATCTAAAATGTGAATTAAAATTCTTATAATTTAATTTTAAAATAATAACTATAACAATTAAAAATGAATAGAGAAAAAAAAAGAAAAAGAAAATCTTATCATTTTACCTTGAAAAATGACAAAGTTTTACCTAGGTATATGAGCATCTTGACAGGGATTGTTCTTTCTTAGAAGTGGTATATATAAATAAAAAATGTTTGTACCTTGCAGATTTACAATCGTTTAGTATAATTTATTTGTTTTAAAAAAGATTAGTTAATTTGACTTTGAAATAGAATTTTAGAAAAGAAAGAAATTTTTTAATTTTATAGTTCTAAATTAAAGTTATGTGGAAAGTATCAAAATTTTTGTGATTTTAAAATGTCATGTGAAAAGTTAAAGTTAAATTATTACCAAAAAAAAAAGAATTGTCTTTTTAAAATAAACTAAAAAGGAAATAGAATTATTTTTTTTAAAACGGAGGAAGTAATTTATATTTTTACATAACTCATACATAATAGGCCTTAAAATTATTCTCCTCTTAATTAAGGGGTTAATTATTATATCACCTAAAAATACTAATCATATATTTCCTAAAAAAAAATCTTATATTCCAAAAGTTTAGTTTTTAATCAAATTGCCTACAATTCAAATACAATGAATCTGTTATAGTTATTTCTTTGGTAACAATGTTATACTTTGTCTATCGTATGATAACTTTAGTAATAACTAATAAATTATTGATTAATGGGATGTAACATATACCATACATATAGTGTATTTGAGGAATATTAATATATAATACTATAAGAAAAGTGTGAATTATATGGAGATTTTCTTGGAGATTGATATGAAAATCTGCAAGCTAATAACTTTCCTGCGAATTTTTATACTAATCTTCATATAATTCACATCTTTTTTATAGTGCTATTTATTTCTTGAAAAGATGAATAAAATGTATACGAGAAAAAACACATTTCAGAAGATAAATATCACATTACTCTCGATCTCTCATTAGATTGTATATATACCGTAATAATTAATGTATTACTCATTAATAATACTAATATAAATTAGTTTAATCTTTATTGCATGAGATGTCAATTAGCTTAGTGGATTTTCAAACCCAACCGTATTTTTTGGTCAAAGTCTTGGATGTAGGACTATTTAGCTAGAGAGAAAATGAAATTTGACCTTGTACAAAGTCAAATTTATGTTTAGGGCACAATGGCCTATGAGATTGTCACATTAGCATGGTCAACATAATATATTTTTAAGGGATGCTACTATATATTATTTAGATATTAGTACATGATTTAGGACCTATTGCATGAACATCGCCGGAGAGGAAGCCAAGGGGAGTAACTTTTAAGTCTGTTATTGTAGCGCAAAATCGACTTTTCATGCTATGTTATGTTATTTATTTTTTATAAAGTGACTGCGTCATATTTTCTTAAGATTATACAATTATGATTATGTATTTAAAAATGGCTTCACATGCTGCCCAACACATCAGATTGTGACATTCAATACCAATAGCTATTAGCCAGTGGAAACATACGTAAGAATTCATGAAAATTGGAAAAGTGAACTGGTACACCCTTTTTTGCTGCCTTTGTATTAAGTTTCACCAAATACAGTGAATATTTTGTACTATCTGTGAGTTTCAAGGTAAATGCTAGTGGTAAATTACGAAGGGTAAAAACATCATTTTACAAAGTATTATTAGTTATTTTTCTCATATATAATTGATGAAATATATAATCAAAATATATATAGATGATATGGTAGACTATCGGCTAACAATTCAATTCATATTGTAGTGTGATTCGATTATATAACTAAACATATTAAAAAATGTTTTAATTTATCTATGTAACAGACATTTGAAAACATTTATAAATTTATATATCAAAATAAATTTAAAATTTATGAGCCACCGAATTACTTTATTTGAATGGTATGTGGGATGAGTACATTCCAAATTGCAGAGAGGAAATTCAAAGTTGCAATAATGTACTGTGATTATTTATTATTATAGTGAAGAAAATTAAGAAAAAGGATGAATGAACCGAAATCCATAACGATAAAGTGAAATCGATTGATGTCATGTCATTGTTTCATAAAAGGGAATTAATCATATTCTCGTGCTTTTCAACTGTTCAACTTTATTTTTTTACTTATTCCACTTTAACCTCTTTACCACGAAAGTTCAACTTATTTTACGTCTTGATGATGCAAAAATGCATTCGAAAATAATTATAATTAATAAGTTGTAAATTATGAACTAGATAACAAATTATCTCATATTTTTCTAAAGTAAATAATATATGATTTTAGAATGACAAAAATATAAAAATGGACGAAAGAAGTATGATCCATATATGAGGATATGAGAGAGCCGAGAGGGGCAGAGAAAAATAATTATAATTATTATTATTATAGTGCACTTTTTATTTTTACTTATTTTTTTATTTGTTCATTATATTAAAATATATTAATATTTTTATTTAGTTATTTTTAATCTATCAAATTAAAATTATATTTTATATTTTATTCTCAATATTAATTACTCATTCTGTAGGACATAAGCTACATATGTAAATTAATATAAACATTATAATAATATATCCATATACATGCTAATTATTATTTTTTGAGAAATATTTAAAATTTGAAATGAACAAGTAAATAAGTGAACTATTGGAGTAGTACTTAACTTAAAATATTTGTATTTAATGTCGATAGATAAAAGATTCCTCTTTTACTATATTTACTTTCCAAATTAATAAGAAAGAAAAATAAAAGGGGTGAAAATTGTTAGTTAGATGGAAAATCGATAGCGTTGACAAACCAGACTCATTATTGTGCTTTTTTAAAGTATAGAATAATTTCCAATCTCACATGTTCATTGCATTGCGATTTTGAGAATGCAAGTTGTAATTTTTTCATAACCGATACTATTATTAAAATTCAATTCAATTGAATTTGTATAATGAAGAATTTCATATTCAAAGTAACACACTCTTAAATAAAAGTGATTTTATACTTTAAAAGGCTTAAATATTTAAATTTGGATTTTTTTATTGAACATAAGATAATTATCTTTTTTCTCACCCATCCAAACCAAAAAAGAAAAAGAGAGAGAAAAGAGGAAGCAGCAGGAGCATATATGTCTACTTAGAACTAAAATTAATTACTACATTTGTACATTTTATAGTCCTATATATCAAACTTAAATGTGTTTTGATTCTTATTTTCTTGAAAAAAAAAAATTAATTAAGAGAGTACTCAAAGTTTTAATTTTTTTTAACTACATCTCAACCTTTTAGAGTCTCTTAATTCAATTAAATATAATAATGTTAAATAGTTACAAAATACGACCTCTGAAATATAATTGAAGGAATAACATTGAGTAAGATTCTGTTTCAAGCCAATTAAATTGATAAAATTAGTACATTAGTACCCCCAAATCCCCTCTAGAAGATGGACCTCAAGTTCTCACAAAGAAATTGTTTCATTTCTCTCTATTTTATTTATTTTTTTTACTTTAGTATCAATTAGTTCTAGTTATGAATAATAATAGTTATAGGTTAAACTATAATGATAACATAAAAAATATATATACAATAACAATGCACAATTTGAATTCTTTCAAGGGTTTATATATATTTTTGATGTTTTATTTATTGATAAAATTTGGTTCAACCCTTGTAATATCTTATTAAGATTGTTTGTGATAGAATATGATAGAATCGATAATTCATGTTTTGATGATAGACAAGAAGCGCAAATAATCAGTAGCAAATGTACGCAGCAAAAGAAGCCAAGCTCGAGTCCAAGATCGAGTAAAATGGGTCAGCCATGTAATCAAGAAAATAGAGTTATTTGTCAAAGCCAAAAATAATATATTAAAGGTATAAGTTGATACAAATAAGGAAAACCTTAAATATATTATTAAGGAAGGAAGTTGTATATAATAAGGATTGTACTTTAAAAGGGAATCCTTGTTCAACAATAACTTCCTTACCTTATCTGATAAGGAGTGTACAAGGCAAAAGAAACTCTATAAGAAGAGCACGATGCTAGAGAAGAATTCCACGACTTCACGCAGAGAACAAGGGAGAATTATTCATCAAATTGAAGTCTTCAAGGTTGATAGGATTACTACGTTTAAAACATTCTTGAGTGAGAAGGTTTTATCGTGTAGAACTATTTGTCTTGTTTTTGTTCTTAATTGTAATTTACAGTTTATTGTACAAAGGGTGGGTTTGGCTCTTTGTAGGGTTGAGTGTTAGTGAGAGTTGTAACAAAAGGTGGGTTTGACCTTTTGGAGAGATCGATTGGAGTCAATCGAGGGAGTAGTAGAGATAAGACTTTTTGATTATTGAGTTGTAATCACAAAATCTTATAGTTGAATTAATAAAACGAGGTTTTTCCTTCCTTGAGTGAGGAAGGTTTTTAATTCAATAAGTGTTTGTGTCTTTACTCTGTCTTTACTTAAAAGCAACTTACACGAACCTGGTTCGTGTTCTGGGGTAAGGTTTCTTCAGTTTGATTATCAGTTATTTGAAACATGCACTTTCAATATATTATTTCCCCATAAATATTCAGAAAATCGCCATTGATTATCAATTGTTCCAAGTTCCAACATTTAATCACTTTAGACTTGTACTGTTATTCAATATTTCCAACAGTAATATATTTTTAAAATAGAATAAATATATTATATTTCCTACTAAAAAGGATCAAAAACATGCATTCAATTAATTAAAGATCACACACGTATTTTGTCAAATATTACAAAAAATAACATCATAATTTTTTAATGAGTAAGATATAAAAAAAAATCTCTCTCTTTATAATGTATAATAAATAAAATGGAGGGAGAAATAAGGTATAAATACAGAAAATGCTAAATAAAAATGTCCAAAATATGACAGCTCCATGTGTATTTGGAATTAAAATCTTTTGGTCTGAGTAGGGACCAATTAATCTAAACAGCGATATGTTTAGTTAATGGTGTTTGTTTTTGTGGGCAAAAAATAATTGGACTCACATGTGCAAACGCCAAATAAATATATCATTTTATAATTAAAATTAAAATTCCATTTATTGTTTTTGACCCACAAACAGCCCCCAACTTGATAACAACATTATTGTTTTTTTTTCTTTTATTTCCTTTTATTAAATATATTTTGTTGCTTTGCTTTAAACTCTAACCCATCACATTCATGGTAATTCTTTTCCCTCAAGTTTCTATATTTTTAGGCTATTTTCTTTTTCTATTATTGATATGTTATAGAATGTTTAACATTGCACTTATTATTTAAAATATCTATCATCAAATATCGTAATAGAATGATAAATATTTTTTTTATTTTTAATCAAAGATTTTTAATTTAAAACTTAAGTATGAAACATTTATCCTTTAATATAAGAATTTAATGGTGTGAATTTGAATTAGTCGAATTTATTATAATGATCCAAAATGAATTTTCTATACAATTATTTACCAAAACTAACAAAGAAAAGAAAAGGGAATGATCAAATGAATAGTATGTCAATTTTCCAAATAAGTGTTCTTGTTAACACTATTAGATTAATTGATTGATATGGACTCATCCTAATAATTAGAAGAAATTTCAGCCTTACGAATTTTTTGTTACCTCTTTGTTGGATATTTATAGTTTAAGTCAAGAAATAACCAAGGTCCCTCCTCCTTTTTTTCTTTTGTTACCATCAGTTAGTTTGGTATTTGATGTGTGGTGCAACATAAATGTAACGTCTAATTAACATGATTAATTCAAAGATTGATCACACCATATCATGATATTATTAGATTTTTATCTATACCATACTGAACACCATAATTAATTTTATAGATTATTTAAGAACAAAATGTTAGTGTGACATTTTAATATTAATAAAAATATATCGTATGTCATATTATGTATCATGTTATGTTCATTGGTGGACGTTGCATTTTTGCTTTGTTACTCTCATCAATTACGGAAAAAAGTGATCGTCAGTTGTTATAACTTATGTAATCACGAACTCTTCATTTCACCAATTATCTATCTTTATCTCCTCTAACTTATATAACATTTGAACTATTCATCTGGCAAATTTATCATCCACTATCTTCCTATTCATCGCCTATAAATGGTGAGGTATATACTATAGAAAGAGTGGCAAAAAATATGAGTAGTAATATATTCTGTATCTTGAGTAAGTGGAAACAAAGAAAATACTCCAAAGTCCTCGACTGTTTTCACTATACAAATTAGAGAAAAATATTCATATGTTGAATAAGATGTTTTTTATATGGAGCTTTGGAGTCTTCAACTGAATCTAGATTTGCTTGAGTTGTATGACGTTATTGAGTTGTTGTATCCTGAAGGGGACAAGTCAAAAGTATGTTACTACTGGATCGATGTAGATTATACCGTCGTGATTTTGAATCTCCTTAAAGAGAGTGAGATATTCACGTCTCAGACTAGATATTTGTTTATTCATTTTCCTCAATTTATTGTGTTTATATATATTACACTAACGAAAAATTATAAAAACATGGTAGATACGGTAGAGATAGCACTAATTAAGTATAGATGGATGTATATTTTGAAGAGAGAGGGGAAAAAAATAGACAAACGAGAATATGACTCTGTGGTTCAATTTTATATGGCAATATTTTTGTGGCATAAAATATCTAAAAAGAAATTAATTCAATTTGATGTGTTACATTATTAGTAATACCAGAAGAAATTAGTACCATTAAGTACTTGAAAAGTTGGTTTAGTGGGAAACTATGACGAAAAGTCCGATTTTGATATTGTTTAATGGAAACTAAATTATTGCAAACATGTACTTTCATGTTTAAAGTAAGTAAATTATATTAATATGTTGATTTATACATATTTAAAACTAAAAGTGACCAATACGGGAATTGCACTATTAAAATATAATTAAGTTACAGATCGGACAAAAAATGGTACAAATTAAATGTGAATGTTACACTTTTGTATTATTGACTTTATACTATATGGTGGCCTCATCATGCAGGTAGTTGAGGCTCTTATAGCTAATAAAAATTGTTTAAAAAAATAATATATATTTGTATTTTTATAATTATTAAAGTTTCGAATAATTGATGAATCTTGAAAAAGTTATATAATGTGAATAAATTATATGCCGCACGAGACATCAGATGGGGATGGGATTTATGGGAGGCAATTCCTGCCAATTTTTTCCAGAAATAAATATGCAAATAATGCAATATAGGTCGTACACATCCCAAATTTCCAACTAGTATTTATTTATTTTTTTTTCTAAAAAAAATATTAAATTATATTTTTCATATTCATAAACTTTGTTTGATTCTGTGGTAAATACTTGGCAAAAGTGGGTACGACTTCGATTATTATAGACTGATTTCACCAATAGTTTGATAATTAAATTAAAATCACAGTTTATTTGTATTTTCTTTTCTTTAATATATAATTATATATTGTAGACTTTTACCAATGGAGCATCGTTCAATTGACGAATGGTAAATGATTTTAAGTTATGTTAGAAGAATGATTCAACTTAATAATCATTGTGTAAATTAAGTCAGATATTTAAGTAGAGAAAAATAGAGGATCGAATTTATTAAATCTTGAATTTCAAAAACGATAAGTCGTCCTAAGGATTGACCTAGACGAGTACATCTAGGTATGAGCTTAAAAACAAAAATATTGCATGATTTTAATTTGGTAAAAATTAAAAAATAATAATTTAAGAAGCGTACAAAGATTAATTCTACGTGGTTAACAATTTTAATTAGATGATTAAACCAACTTGAGAACACTAGAATGTCAAATTGAACTCGAACATGCAAATGTCAGTTAACAAAAGAAAATAAATGATTTTTGAAAGTTTATTTTTAAATATTTAATTTTTTTATTTAATTTTGATAATATTCTTCAAATATTTTTTGAGTTCTCGAAATTTTGTCAGAGTAGTTTTGACTTTTACATGGCCAAACATAATTTTAAATATTTCATTTTTTACGTTTCAAACTTCATCTTCAAAAATTATGATATGAGATAAAATTTATGTTTTAGTTATATTCTACATTAAAACAATTGATCTTTTTTTCTTGTTGAAATTTTTGCATAGCAGTAAAGGCATGGACAATTACTGATTACAACCCTCTACCAGAAAAAATATATTAATTGTGACAAAAATTAATACTGAGTGTCACATCCAAAAAAAACCTGTAAGAATTATATTATTGGACCCAAAAATCAGCTGCCATACATCCTAGTTTTGTAGGTGCAGCCTTCCTCCAGGTCTAATTTATTCAATGTTAATTTATTATTTATGATCTTCAACTTACATTAAATTTATGAAATAAAATTATATCATTAAGAATAAGATAAGAAATTTTAAACTAATTTATTCTAAAAATAAAAATATACTTGTATAATTCTTTATAGATAATGAGAAAATAACGCCTCATAGAATAGAACGAATGGAGTCACTCTCGGTCTTATTAAGTGGCTTTTGACGTATTTGATTGCTTGATCAAAATAACTTTATTTGTGAAAAATAAATTAAAATATATATAAATTATGTATATAAAATATAATATTTAGCTATATAATTTTTTTAATATTAATTTTTTTGTTAAATAGAGGGGTAGAACTAAACATATACATATATTGAAAACTCATAAATACGTACTTGTACACAATATTATTATAAAAGTGAGAAATATTGAAATCACTCATAAATTTAGCACAAATAATTTATTTTATCCCCAAATTGCTAGCATTCTTAACAAGTGATCTCAAACTCCGCTAAGAATAGCTCAAAATTTGACGAGAATTTAAGAGTGTATTGCATTGATGTTACATAATTGTGGTGTATTTAAGTTCAATTATTAAAGTAAAATAATTTTTTTAAAGACTATCAATAATTTAAAATAAAAGTAATAATTCTTCTGTTTGTACTATTAACTTGAGAATTAATATCACTATAGGAATCTATCAGTTTCAAAGATTTAACTTGAGAATTGATATCACTAAACGAATCTATCAATTTCAAATTTTGAATCTGCCTCTACTTACTTTCGAGTATAATTTTAAAGCTTTTAATCCCAGAAAAGTTTTAGCCATTGAATAGTTAGCTTGCTGTTCCAGGTTGTCCTAATTAACAGCGAATTTGTCTTCTCTTTTTTGTTTGTTGGAGGAGAACCATATCTTTCTTAAGCTGTTATGATTGTGATTCATACCCACCAATTATTAAAAATGTAATTACGTACTCAAATGGTTAGTAATTATTTTCTTCGTTTATTTTTATTTATGAAATAATAAATAAAATAATAATTTTATTATATCGTCTTCAAATATAATAAATTTAATATGTAGAAATTTATTAAAGGGTATGAAAGTCAAAGTGAGTAGAATCATAAATGTGAACGTAGACATCAATTACACAAGTTTATTTATTTCAAACAAAGTTCAACATATTCTGGAAGTACTTAGAAAAAGCACTACTATTAAAAATATGTAAAAACAGACATTGACCATCGTAGCTTTTGCTCCATTCGAAGAATGACTTCTTCAAATAAAATGATACGTCACATAATTAATTTACTTGGATTAGGAGAAAATGTTTTATTTATATTATATGCTTAGCGACTTGCTAATAGTTATAAGATGTAAGTTGATAAGATCACAAGTATAAATAATTTGTATGTTTAATTTAAAGTCTTCCAGGAGTTAGTATCAATATTCTTTTATCTTTGTTTTTTTTTCCACTCGATATTCAATATTCATATTGTAATTTGATTAATTTTAATTCACATATTATAGATTCTATTTTTGAGATAGTACTTTCAACAATATTTTTTTCTATATAAGCCTCGAATCAAATACTTCTAATTTAGGACGAAGTCATCCCTGCAACCCAACACAAACCAACGCTGGTAATAAAGAACATCTAGAAAATAGAATATTAGTCGGAAAATCTTGTTTTATATTTTAAAATCTATAATAATACCGAATTACAATTTACAATAATTTGGTATATGGTGTATGACAAAATGTATTTCTTCTAATGTTTCTGCACACTCAAGATGGAAACCTAGTCATTAGTAATAGCAAGAAATAACTAATTCTTACCAACTTGAAATATTGAATCAACAAATTTACAAATATATTTTTAATTTTGATATAAACAATGGGATATCGTTGTAAATCCTTTTAACTTGATATTTAGAATATAAATAAATGATAGTATTTTATTGAAATGGAGAATATTTGAAGTGGGAAAAGTAAGAGCAAGTAAAGGAGAAATTAACGGAAAAGTGAGAGACCATATATGTGTAGAGCACGTGGAAATTCTGATACCTTTTTTCATGGATTTTGGTGAAAGGTAAAAAAGGTTGCATCCCTTTTTGGAGTCTTATGTCTACAAACAACTATTCACCTCTCTTGCTGTCCAACTCTGATTCATGTGATAGTTCATCACCACAGTCTCATGTCAAAACAATTTCTTTGCCTTTTTTCAAATTTGCTATGTGTAAATACTACAACAAATTAAACATGTAATAGCAATAGGTTTTTCTTTTAGAATATCATCAAAATCAACGATTTGAGTTAATATCATTGCATCAATTTATGTGAAGTGTTGATTACAAAAATTCATACTGGTTATTATCGCCAAGCACGGTAGTCCAAGAACAAATTGACAAAAAGAGCCAGATTCATCAAACACAGTAATAAGATGCAAAGGCTCTACTTATATATCTTTTTTTCATTTACCTTCATAAGAAGAGAATATCTTTAAAATAAGAGATTATATTATTCAAATGCCACATTAAAAATCTTGTAATCAAGCATATGTTAAAAGCAAGATTCGAGTTTCACATAGATCATTAGCCGAAAAACAACTTAAACATAAGCGGTAAGTGCTTACGTTCTCCCTCGAAAAAATCATAGTACAACAAGTGTATTTCACAACAATTCATACATCCCCTCCCTCCTATGCATCTACTCCCAACTCCAGAAGTAAAGTGTGGTTTACTTTATTCGCCACTGGACCAACAAATTGAATGGGACCTGTATTCACAAAACCACTAGAGATGGTGAGATTGAATGCCCCATTTTCCCCCAAATATGTCATATAATAAGGTGAGCAGAATTATCGATAATAATTAACAACTAATGCTGCTTCATAAACCAAGGTCAAACTCAACATACCTGGGTTAATGTATCGGTTGTTAAGAGCCCATTCTTCCCTCTTAGAAGCAAATTTCTTGAATGGAGCACCTGAATAAACATTACAAGTTAGTTTTCTACTTTGTTGAACATGAATGGGTTGTAGTTGCGCTCTGTAAGAACAAACAGTTTTGATAGAAGTTATATTATATCCGAGAGTTCTAACCTTCAAGCTCAACCATAGCCTTCTTGATCACTGGCTTGAACTTGCCTGTATAATTGAAAAACATTTCGAGTATGAATTAGATGAATGACGCAGCAAGGACTTGTTTATTGTGTAGAAAATCAATGAAGGGAAGAACGAGGCGTTGTACCATGTCTCCTCTCTACGTCCATCAATGCAGTGAGTGCTGTTCCACCTACTGTCCATTCTTCAACAGGAGCAGCCAAATTACCAACCTATGACACAAGGAAAATCAAGAGTGAGTTAGCTGATGTATGAATTTTAGGATATTCAAAAATGAGTCGCACAGGTCCAAATAGTCACTAATCAGGAAAATATAACAATGTATCTAATAAAACAATTGGAACCAAACTATTTTATAGCAGAAGAAGCACATACCGATGATATCAACCCTGTCTTCCCACTTTGAAGCAGTGATCCTGCACCATACCCCAATGCGTAACAGTATGTAGAATCAAAATTGGATGGCAAGCCACACCTTCCTTCATAACTGAAAGTTGGACCAATTGTCAGTACTAATACCTTAATTCGAATAATATAAAGTTATGGTATGACACAAACAGAAAGTAAAGCAATGAAAGATCGTGCAAGAAGAGTACCCAAAAAAGTGGGACTGTCCTTTAAATTGAGCATTATATGCACCCTTCTGCTTCCTCTGATCCAACTCAGTTTCAACCATTTGAATAAGCATTTTCTCAGTTTCAATTTTCGCAACCTGCAGAAATACCAATTGTTATCAAATTGTCTAGCACAGAGTAGAATGACTTTGACCATGATCAATATTTACCTGGACATTGCCGTGTGGATCTCTCTCAAGAAGCAGTTGTTCCTGAATTGCTAGGGGCAACAACTCAAAAAGCTCAAGGCACTGGGGAGTAAGTTTCTTTTTCCAAACACCAGCTTCATCTACGACATCATGTGCCAATATTTCATTTAGTTCTGCAATGAGTTGCTGAACCTGCAAAACACCACTACGAAGTCGGAACACATACAACCAGTTTCCAAAAGGTTTACCAGTATAAGGAAAAAGGATAGTATGACCAGAAAGATTTTTAGGTCAGAACTTTAATTGACTTATTAGGTTAAGTTATATTCTGTTTTACCTCAGGAATGAAATCTATAAGTCCTTCGGGAATGAGAATAACTCCATAATTGTAACCTGACTCTGCGCGCTTGCAGACCACATCAGCAATGTAGTCCGTAACATTCTTAAGAGTCAATTTCTTTGCAAATACCTGCCAAAATTTGACATGTTTGAGATATAGTTGGTTTTGAAGTTTGTTAAACCTGTGGAATGTGATATAAGCATCGTATAACTACAGATTAGTGATCAAAGACTTCTTCACTTTCTCAATGGCGCATGCCAAAGCAATTTCACAGAATTAACTGCCTTTGTGTGCAGCTTAAATAATCTTGGTTCCTTTCCTCCTTGCATTTTAAATTTTGACCCCTAGTTGTATGCATTAAGTAACAGGAGTAGACCACAAATCAACCCCCTACCTCCCAAAAAAACACATTTTTTTTCCAATGAACTTTAATTGCACTCTTGGATCGAGAGCATATTTGAAAGCAAAAGTGTAAACATTTACAAATCACACCAAGAAATTTAAATCTACAACGTATAGCAACATTTTCTAAAAAATGCTGCCCTTTTTTTTCAAGATAAGTACTCATATATATTTCTTATTCGACTATAAACAAAGGTTTATATTTTCTCAAAAGATTTTTGGTGCAGAAGAGGAGTGCTAAAATTAAGAAAGATACCTCTTCTCCAATCAAAGTAACGTTTGGATGAGTTTGCAGAGCACACTCTAGAGTAATGTGTGAAGCAGCACGCCCCATGAGCCGCACAACTGTAATGAGTTAACAGACAAGGTTATGATATTTCAGATGTATGCAAAGCAAATAGAGATAACTGAGCAGATAATAATTGCTCAAAGAAGACCACAATGAAGTATGATGAAGACCTTTTTTGTGACATTTGAACTGCAATACTTTTATGCCTTAACACAATTATATCTAATAAAGTCCACCAACATATTAGAATTTTCAGATACTAAATATACAAGAGCTATGATGGTTTAGTAAAAATAATGTGAAGCCTTCTTTTTTTCTTTTCTTTTTTTTTGAAATTTATGAGCAGTTAGGAAAATAAGTTCATATACAAACATCAGATGAACAGAAGGTGAATTCAATCATTTAGATAAGGCAATTACTTTACGAGCAAGCACACGCCCTTTAATTCCTACCAAGATGAAACTCAAACTGGTAGATATTGCAATTAGTAAAACATTAAATGCAAGAAAAAAAAAGTAAAAAACATACGGTAACTCTGAGTGGAATACATAAGACACTAGTAAAATTCAGCTTCGACTACAGAGCAAAATGACAGGCTCAGTTCATGACAGAATTGCTGCATAAATATCGTGGAGACTCGCCACTTCTCTTTGCTTTTCAATATATTGGATAATTTTGAATATAATACCATTTATTTTCTCAAACTAAACGAACAGTATATAACTATTCAAAACCAGTAGAGACACATGGCATATGCGGAAAGCAATCAAAATCCAAATATCTGAAGTTTGTTCTTTCAAATATATTTAGGTTCAAGAAACATGCTATTTCCTGTATGAGGTAAGTACAAGAAGCACCGAGCAGCAAAATTGATCAACCAACCGACAGTTTGATAATATCAAAGGCATAACTGCTTACTGGAACCAAAAGGAAGAAAGACAAAAAGAGCAAATAGATATAGAAAAATCAAGTGAAAATTCATCATCAAGAAAAAGTACCAATCCATTAAATAACATCAAAGAAACAGGTAAGTTGTAAAATTATAGTGAGAAAGAAAGAGAAAAGATGCATAAAAGAAAGTCCAAGTCTTCATTGTAAAGCAAAACAATTCATCAGATCTCTTTCGGTCAGGTATGCTCAATGCCTCTCAGATCCTCTCATACGCTCTAATTTTAACCAATAAACGGCAACCCTCCTTCACGACCAGGAACAAGATGATAAACACCAAAACTACACTCGCGACAAAGAAAACTTTGACAGAGAATGATGACATGAGTAAGAGCACTAATACATAAGAGGGCCGATCTCTTTATGGAAGTATTGGTCCAACCCGTAGCCATTTTTTTAAATTGACTGAGGAAATCCATCTGGAACCTGCCCTTAGGACTAAGGCAGCCTTGTACACTCTGGGTAATGGGTCTGCCCCTCTTCTCTTCTCCACTTAAATACCAGCCTTGGTTTGGGCTCAAACCTGTGCCCTAAGTCACAAGTCTGTCAACCTTTACCAGTTCAACTAATCCCTGGGGCGATCCATAGCCTGATCCAATTTCTTAGGGAAGCATGTAGCTTGGAAAAGATCGATTTCTAATACAATTACGACGTTAGTAAGAGAAAGATAGTATATTTTCAGTTCTTGATGAATAATTTACTTTACACAAAAATCCTGTCCTGGAATGAGGAGACATGAGATAAGAAGTGCTATGATGGAGTTGATCCTACCATATGATAAGGCTAGTGAACTTACAATGATAGTATTTTCCTGTTGATCGAGCATCTACCATCACATTCCCAATCATTTCTGCATATATCTATAAATCAAAATGGAAATTATTATTACATGAACCTTCACCTGATAATGCACTACAGGATCATGCATTATCAATTAAAACTTCAAGCAGAAAAATGAGAAAATCAGTCTGTATGGAAATATTATGACTTAAGCAAATTTGAAGATTGTAGCATTTGCAAACAAAGCATTGAAGGTTTTCAACATTTTCTAGCATTGAGCATGTTATGCAATGAGAAATTGTTCTTTGAAGAGAAACTGATCTTTTGTTGCCAACCAGAATCAAATATGTAACAAAATATGAGAAAAATGATCATGCCAGCCACCGGAAGCAAGTCAAGACTCGGGTACATGCCCAACAACAAGGTTTCTGTTAGTGAGTATCTTGTGTTTAAGGGTCTTATACTCATAGATTAGTCTATGACACGGGATAGGCTGAGGGCTAAGACTAGCTGATGGTAAGCTTGAATCATTAACATCATTATCCAGATTAACACACATTCGTACAGCTTCACTTTCTATACTTTGTAAGACTGTTCTTTTATACAAATCGAAAGATATTGAATCTTTATAGAGAAAGAAAAATGTGTTAATCAGAAAGAGTTACCTTGCATGCCGTATCAAAGCCAAAACTTGTGGGAACCTCTTTCGATTTTAAGTCACCATCTATGGTTTTCGGGCATCCAATAACCCGAGTTTTCAAATTTTTACTTCTGAAAAAACACAGTAACTTATTTAGACCCAGCAATAGTACTGATTAAAACATCAAAAAAGAAAACAATCATTTCAACTGCTAATTTTTTTATTTCTCATTTTATTTTTGGGCACATTACGTCACCTGAAGTTCTCAGCAAGAAGACAAGCATTTGTATTGGAGTCATCTCCACCAATTACAACAAGACCATCTAGATCGAGCTTCTTTGCTGTCTCTTCAGCTTGCTTAAACTGAAATGATGGAATTGGTCATTAAATAAAATACTTTTTCGTGTGTAATATGCATAGCTAGATAGATCATAGAAGGTTCGTATAATTATAGAATATGGTGAGTACCTGCTCTGGAGTCTCAATCTTGTCCCTACCACTGCAAATCATATCAAATCCACCCTAGAAGAAAGAATATGAACTCGTAAATAATGTTCTGGAAGTTGAATTGGGAGACAGATTAAAGTTCTAAAATATCTTGTTAACAGAAAAAAGTTGCTAGGCAACATACCTGATTTCTGTATGGGTAAATGAACTCCGGGGTCAACACCACATACTTTCCCTTCATGACTCCAGCTGGTCCACCCCTGAATCCATACATTGTGCTTCCCTTGCAATGAGTCTGCAAATAATCTACCGTCCAAATACACAAAACTTGAGTAAAAGAAGAAAAAGAAAAATCTGCAATAATTGAACTGACATAAAGTTCTCAAGGATGAACTAACCAAAAATTCCAGAAATAACATTATGTCCTCCGGGAGCTTGGCCTCCAGATAACACCACTCCTATTTTCAAGATTTGATTCATCGCAACATCCCCAGAATCATCAGACACCAATGATACAGATGGTTGTCCATATAAGGAAGGAAAAAGCTTTGCAATCTCCTCTGCAATCACCAAATCATCCTCAAATTTATCATACACATCATAAACAACAGCATGCTCCTAAAGAAGGCTCTATAAAGTTTATTTAGTGAGGAGTGCAGAACGACTTGCAACAGTAAACTTCTAGCGTTATAATTTATGAACTTCTTAAATCCAACTTTTCAAGATTTGATCCTCCTTAATTGGCGTTTGTAAACTATTTGGTTGAAGTTGGAAAGGAAGTATTTGGAAGTTGAAGTAATGTTTGGATATACTTGAAATCATTACACATCACTTGAAATAAGTGTTAAGAGAGATCACGCAAAACATCACGGTTACTTGGTCTGTTATGAAACAAACATTATAACACATGAATATACATACAGCAACTTGATCTATTAGAATTACTAACGCATTGATGTACAATAGAAAACAGTCTAACGAATGCAAACAGTAAAGTAACTTGATCTGCTTCAGGAAAAAAAAATGTTATGCAAGAATATATAGTTAAAGGAATACAGAACTAACTTGATCTATTACGGGTGGAAAATGTAACCTTAGAAATACAGTTAAACAGGAATGCAGAACAGTACAGAAATTCATTTATTAAGTTTTTTTTTTTAAAAAAAAGAACTTGATCTATTTAGAGGAAAAGATATTTAGGAAGAATGCAGAAAAAAGACCTGGATGACCGGCGGCAGATGAAGGAGGGCCATCAACGACTTTGAAAGGGCTTCCGAGAACAGAAGGAAGAGGAAGAGGGTGATCTAAACGACTGTTTTGAACTTCACTGTAAACGGCAGCATATCGTCCGGTGCCCGGAGACTTGACGGAAGAAGCTAACTCTCCGTTGTTAAGCAAAGATAGAGTGGCGGCGGCCATTGAAATCGCCGGAGCAGAAAAGAGAAGAGTTGTTTTGGGGGTTAGTGAGGAGTAGCAGTGAACAAGTTGAGACTTGAGAGGCCAAATAATCAGATCTTTCGGAGCTCCCTATTTTATTGTTGCTCTGTCGCTTTTGATTTGCAAAAGGGCAAAATTGTCCTTGGAAACCCCGCCCGATGACTAATTAGGGGTATTTTAGTAAGAAACTTATTTTATTACAAGGGTACTTCAGTATATTCGTCATACAACCAACAAAGAGTGTCATTTTGTTAGGGATTTAATAAATTATTAATTATTCTTTTTTTTTTCAATCCTTTTTTAGGTAGGGGGTGGTTGGTGGAAAGGTGAAAAAAGCATATTCCGTTATTTTGTGATTTTTATTCCATTTATTTCTCTTCCTTTGTTACCCCTAGTTACCAGGGTGGGCATTTGATCGATTTGTGAAATTTTAATACCCCTCAACGTAACTAGAAATCCAAATTGAACTAGATTTAGTACTGTTCATCGATTCAAATTCCCAATTCATATTGTGATATGTAGCCGCACAAATTACAATTATTCCGTATATTAATTTCTTATTGTATAGCATATCTCCAGCAAATATGATTAAAAAAAATAGTTAATGTAAAGATTGAACTCGGATGAGATAAACTCAATGTACATCTGCATATGGAAAAGCGTCAAAAATTTCCTTAAACGATTCAAAATAAATTATATTTACCCTTAAACTATATTTCGACTCAAGTCTATCCTTCCCGTCAAATTGTTGAGTCAAAAGTAGCCTTCTTATTGGCATTAACAACTCCCGTTATAAGAAGAGTACCTTTTACGCAATAGTTTGACGGAAACGGTAGATTTGAACCAAAATATAGTTTAAGAACAAATATGAGCTATTTCATATAGTTTAAGGGTATTTATGACCCTTTTCCGATTAGCATATGAAGGCTTCTAAATTTGAATGGTCTCCTGCTAAGTGATTCATATGTTAACTTCTTTCGAGCTATAATTTTTAATAATATGCCATAAGTACAAATCATGAGGACAAGCCATCTATAGAGTTTGACTTGAGGAAAACTTATTTTTAGTTTACATCATATTTTTTTTACTTTCTAGTGTTTGCTCTCCTATATTATGATGAAAAACATACACAAATCCAAAAACATGTCCTTTTAAGGCTTCAAGAGGGGACTGCCTTCCTTGATCAACACAAATACACTGCCAGCATCTCCTCTGGAGATCCTAAGCTCATCATCCAAGTATGTTGTCAGCAGCCATGATTGTGCATTGTTGTTGGAAATAGGAAACTTAATTGGTGGTTGACTTGAAATGGACTTGGCCACCGACGAAGCTGTGTCTTGGACTGAAGTAATCAAGCCTTTGAAGGGGCTTAGATCAATCTTTTGTCCCAAGAATTCAACGTTCTCAGGCAATACGATGGAATCTGTCAACTGGGGCGTTCCAATTATGCCTTCTTCAAATTTAATCTGAACCACACACACCGTATAACATGAGACTAAAATGATGATCAAGTACAAGGAACGATGACACGACTAGAAAGATGTTAAAGAAGATACTTACTTGGACGCGTTTTGGACTTCTGACTTCGAATTTGGCATTGGTACTAATGGAAGTTGTAGCTAAAGGTCCAGCAAAGAGAACAGAGTTTTGGACAGTGAAACTCTCAGAATCGATAGTCTGTGAAATCTCCTCAACTCGAACCAGAGGCAGATTGCCCCGTGACAACAAGGGGAACAAACCCGAAAAAGATGTGTACCTGCAGTGTTCCAGTACAGGATTCCAAGTGTTCATGACAAATATATACTGAAGCAAGAACATTTAACATTCTTGATAGCGAAATGATGCCACCTGAATTCTCATGACTAAGAAAGTGATGCTCATATAAGGTTCATCTCAAGAAACATTCGAAAATTAAGAGTGGACACTGGACATATATTTGACATATGTTCATGGCAACATATGTGGCCACAGTCATGATTGAAATTTCTTGAATATATTTACGTAGCTGTGGTAGTTAGCACCCATAAATTTGAACTTTTGATCACTGGTACTTCCAGTTTGCAACAAGGCTTTCATTTATCTTTCCTTTTCATACTCTATTATCCCATACGCAAACTACTATACTTTTTAAATTAATAAATTAATTCGATTGCTAAGAGCTAGTGAAGCAATTGGTCATGTGAGTGAATTCATACTACATAATTCAACCAAAAAAAATAATCAAGAACTTACGCAAGAATCCATTTGCCGTTGAGAAGAGTCAAGGCTTCAGTAGGTGCTGGATTAGGGTTCTTCGACTCAAGCTGTGTGATGAGTTCAACGATTTCCGCCCTAGTCTCACTGCTAGCACTCAAACCCCTATTGGTTCCATAAAAGGAATCGGCCAATTGCTTCTTCAGCAACTCAATTTCACTTGGCTCCTTTGGTGGTTCTTCATCCACAACCGCTACTCCACCCGGCCTTATTTTCTCCACTTCCGGCCCCCACTCATCTTCCTTGTCGTAATTTGTGGCTTGAGCAGTGAATTTTGGTTTTGGGTTTGTAAATTCTTTGACTGAAATTGCTCTGTGTAGTTCTGTTTTTGATGGGAAATTCGTGGAGGAGATGGGTAAAGTTGAGATTTTGGAGGTGGGTTTTGAATATTGGGATGTAATTTGGAGAGTTCTGCAAGGAATTTGATTGAGAGAAGAGATGGAAGCCATTTTCAGAGTGAAACAGTGAAAGAGCAGAATGCTATTTTTTGTAAATATGAAATGAAGAAAACAGGGGAAGCTCGATTGAATGAGAATTACAATACTGTATGATGCATTTTATAACGAGCGTGTTGCCTTGGATAGCTGGGGTAAAAAGACATAAATACCCTTTTGATTTAGTTTAGTATATTTATTAATTTGAGACTCTCAGTATGGAGAGTTATTTATTCCTTAACTAGATATTTTGAATAGTTTTATATGATGTAAAAATTTAAATTTATCAGATATTAAATGGATATCGAATATTGGATGAAAAAAATTAAAATATATTTACTATTTGAGAGTATGAATAAACGAAAAAGAAAACCTATCAATATCTACTACTCCATGTTTCTTGATTTTTATATAATCTTTTATAATATTGGCTATCTTAAAAAAAATTAAATAATTCTAAATATATGGTAAAAAAAAAGTATAATGCAGAATTATTAATGATGATTTTTTTTTTCTCACGTGCTTGAAAAAAAATATCCTAAAATATATATATGATAAAAAGAAGATAACATTGGGATGATGTAGTTAAATAATCATTGATTGAACTTTATAACTAAATTCATACATATGATTAATTATTGATTGATATGTATAACTAAAATATGTAATTGAATAGTTGTTGATTGATGTCTATAACTAAAGTCATGAAACTTCATGTACACGCAAAAACTATAAATTTAGATATCAAAAATCAAACTACATTGACTAATAAGAGAATTCTTTAACTACTAAACTCTAATTTATTTATAACTTCAAAATCAATTTATTCATCTAACAGTATATTTGTTTTGTTCCAAAAATATCATTTTCTTTTTTACTTTTTTGAAAACTCTCAAAATGTATTAATTATTATTATTATTATTATTATTATTGTTGTTGTTGTTATTATTATGTAATTGTTGAAGGTATATACAAATTGACATAGTCCGAATAAATTTGAAATAAAAATAATAATTCATTCCTCAAATAATTTTGTCAATTGAGTGAATATAATATTATATGTATTGTAACTTCAGTTGCAAAATATATATAACTTTTTTATGCAATGTTACATTGATGGTAATGCACGTGCACTAAATTAATTATAAAACAAATTGCAATAATCAAATATTCAAACAAAACTACTATAGTCAAGTTGACAAAGATGAATTATATTAAATAGACTAAGTAAAATATTTACATAATGTTCTGAAAGGCTACTCATTTTCTTGTAACTCTATTTTGGATTAGATTTTTATGAAAAATAATTCTCTTCTATAGTAATAAAATTTAAAAGCTTAATTCCTAAAGAATAATATAAACAATTACTTCACTATATGCTAAACATCTTGTTTTACATATTATGATTTGACATCGATTTATTTTTTCCCACTCATCTTTAATTGAATTTTAAAGTATTTTATTTAATTATATTCTTATTTTTCTTAAGTATGAGTCAATTACAAAAAGTCATGATGTAGGGGTAGTTTGGGGGTTTCGAGAAAATGTTGAGGAGGGAATGATAGCTAGACACGTAACGTAACTCTCCTCTTTCTAGAATTTTCTATTTTTTTTTAATCCTCTCAATTCGCCTATTTTTTTAAATACCAAAAAGTAGGTCATTTTAAGTGGTGGAGGAGGTTAATTGCAAAGGATATTTTGGCTACAGTAATGTCCAAAAATATAAGTATTAGTATGATGATGAGATCAGGATTTTAACAACATACATTATGATTCGAGGAAAACGAGATGTATGCAAATTTTATCCCTTTTAATAAATTTCAATCCCAAAAAAATAATTTTAAGTTAATGTTATATATTATAAGTTTATATTAAAGATAATAATTTTAATAATATTACGTTTTTTTTTCTAAAAAAGAATTTTTTTAGGGAAAGATGGTGTGAGTTCAATTTTTTCTAGTTAAGAGTTTTACTTAGTATTTACATCAAATTACATGATTCAGTTTTAAAAGTTACTCCTATTAAAATGAAATATATGTACCAATTAATACTTAATATGGTTAAGTTGGTAATCAAAAATGTATCGACACCACTAAATGCAATAATAAATATTTTGCTCCCACTAGAAAGAACCCTGCAACACACGTGAAATATAAAAGTTGGACGTTAGAATTGCCATTTATAACTTGTTAGGCACAAATATGTTGTGTGGTTTCCTATGTATAAGTTGAGACACTTTTTTGTTGTTATGATGTGTCTGATATTCGTATTAGAGCTCAATTATTATAGATTTGTATCATATAGAGTTCAATTCGGAAGGAAGCGTTTCCTACTAAGAATTTTTCAATACCTAAAGCTCAAATTCAAGATTTCTATTTAAGGATGGAATAACTTTATCTATCGGGTTGGTTAGAGTTTTTTCAAATATCAAATCAAAGTATTTGTGTCGGATTTTTAAATCTATAAAACAAACTAAATCAATAAAACTTGGGTTTTTCAGCCTTGGGATTTTTTGGTTTTTCCACTAAAGTATTCATACAAACATATAATTTACTTATAATTTAAATATTTCTTCAATCCTACCAAACTACAATTATCTAAGTTTTTTTCTTAAGATTATATAACACAAACAATGACAATATATGATTAACGACACTGAAATATTCAAAACACATATGAATGGATTTCCTTTTTGCATTAGTATTAATTTGATTTTGATTTAAGTTTTATTATAATTATCAGCACTAGTGGACTATAATCTTTATGGAACCATCCAAAATTCTAAGTTTCAATCTTAAAATAATATATTAAAAGATAAAAATCATGAAAAGTATAAGAAATATTTAAAAATTATATCAAAGTTAATATTTTTATGTGTAAAATAAAATTTTAAAATTATATATATAATGTCGGGTTGATTTGATTTCCAATTATTATTTTTTAGTTAAAACCAAATCAATCCAAATATAGTCAAATTTTTCTTTTAACACCAAACCAAGTCAAAACAATTACTAATCGTAATTTTTTCCAAATTAACTCAAATTACAGTTCAATTCAATTTATACACCCCTATCCGCCGCACTTAACATTTTAAGACTCCACTCTTGAGTACACGGTACAGTCTATAGATAATTAGAATGGGCTGAGAGCTGATGGTCAGTTGTGAGTCGCAATGAGACACTTAAAAGGGCCGTTAATGGGCCGACTCTTATCCCTATTTTCATTCCTTCAGTGCAGGCTTCTTAATACTTTTCTTCAATCTTCTCAATAACAAAGTTACAAGAACTATGATTTTTATTTAGTGGGGTTGAATTATTATTTTATTCACTGTCACAAGGAAAAAGGATCAAATTATACCATTGTTTTAAGGCACAATACATAAAAATATTCTTTAATTAAACCTCATTTTATATTTATGTCCTCTAATTTTAGATCAGGACAAATAGACACTTAAACTTGTATAAAGATAAACAAGTACATTTATGAGTTCGATGTGATATAATTCACGCAGGAAATAGCGTATGATACAAATTATCATTTAGGACACATATATTTATTTGTTCAACTTTGTACAAATTTAAATGTTTACTTATGGTCACTCAAAATTAAAAGATATAAATATAAAACAAAGCCAAATTAAATGATATATTTATATATTGTCCATATTTTAATGTCAAGCCATAAAAATTTGTGAGGATAATTGTACTCCCATCTCCCACTTTATGGGGGACAATAAGGAGTTTCAAGGTCAAATTATATAATTTATGCTATGAATATAGATATATATAGAATATTTAATTTTTAAAAGTAAAATTTATGTATTTTAAAATTGCATAAAAAATTATAGCATCTTACAAAACTTTCAACATTTTAAAATATTAGAAAATCATATGAAAACATACTATTAAAGAAAAACTCTTTTGAATCTTTAAACATATACAGCTAAATCATGTTATAGTGACAATATTTATCTGAAAATTTCACGCACATTGTAGTGAAGCTCTGTTATATTCCTTTATCGATACCCCTCATAAAATCTGGTTTTAGATCAGTCAATGGTGTTTAAAAGGAACAAATTATGGACGGTTCATTATTCAATAGAAAAATAGCATAGTTGAGATATCTAAGGGGAAAATCCAACAAGTTTAGAGATATATTTAGGGAAAATGCACAAGTACCCCTCAAACTATGTCCGAAATCTCAGAAACACACTTATACTATACTAAGGTCCTATTACCCCTGAACTTATTTTATAAGTAATTTTCTACCATTTTTCGGCCTACGTAGCATTAGTTTGAAAAAAAAAGTCAACCAGCGTTTGACCCATAAAATAGTGCCACGTAGGTCGAAAAGGGGTAGAAAATTATTAACAAAATTAGTTAATGGGGTAATAGTACCTTAATATAGTATGAATATATCTCTAAGATTTCGAGCATAAATTAAAAGGGTACTTGTGCATTACTCCATATATTTATGTATTTAGCCTCAAAGTCTAATATAGTTGTAAGCAAAAAGTGTAGCCAGAAGAGGAAATGCATTTGCTAAAAATTTAATATAAAAAAATAGAAAGAGTAAGAATGTCTTTTTACAATTTAACATTAAAAAAAATAGAAAGAGTATGAATATAAAAAAGACGAATATTATTAGTCTTTTCTCGTTAAAGTTATGACCATAAACTAATCGATGGTCATCATCAGTTAAATATATTTTTTTCCTTATATATATTCAAACTTGAATACTATGTGCGTCACATTAATTGAGTATATTATGACATAATAAGTTTTTAACAAAATATTATTGCATAGTATTTGATGAGTATGATTATTATAAAGGAATAACTTTAACAAAAGAATGTACCACTACAAAGAATGGCATTGGTGTTATAGCTAGAATGCTATTATATAAATATTAAATATAACATGAAAATCGATTTTAAAAAAAATTTAGACAATCATAATGAATTATTATTACAACAAATGACCACCATAATGAAGTGTGACAACAGTAATTATATCACATTACATAAAGCTCAGAGTGGCAGAGAAATTAGGAAAAACTTGATTTTATTTATTAATTATTATTCACGTAGTTCCAATTCTGGTTAGGTTTGTTGTGTCCATATGGACGACCAAGAAGTTCAATTATTCTCACATATTATTTTAATCCTCTACCTAATCGGTATTAGGTTTATCAGATGTAGCAAAGTATTAGCACTAAAAATGAAGCAGAGAGCAATGTCATTAAGTAACAAAATTTATGGTTAAACAACCCTAAAACTATTGATTATATCCTTGCACCAATAAATGAACACTAAAAAATTATTCTTAGAATGATAAGTAAATCTTAGAAGCTTAGCTAAATAAAAACTATTACGGCGATGCCATTTGGAAAACCCTATCATTTAATACTATATAGGTGTTGACTTAGTTATGGCCGGCGACCATTCCAAAAATATTAATACAAAAAAACAGGCAGATTGTATCAATGTAGGATAAGATAATAGTCTAATCTAAACCACCAAAAAAATTATTTAAATGAAGTTGATCTACATTAAGCCCCACCACTCCCAATTATTCCTTTTTTCTTCGTCTTCTTATTTGTCTTTTCATTTGTTTCTTTCTTCAAAGCTTCATTTGCTTTTGAATATAAACTGTATATTTATGTACTATATATTTCATATCCCTAAGTTCCATTTGATCAACCACATGACTTTATTAATACCCACAAGGTTACTGCTTTCTTCTTTAATTAGCTAGCTAGCTAGGAGCTTATGTTCATGCGGTACGTTACGTTGGTGCCTCTAATATTACTCATCACGTGATTAACTTCATTTCATTTATTCTACCTCTACTATATATATACATGCATTATATTTGTATGTTCATGCATCTTTTGCACAAGTTTAATTTATACGTGTGTTTTTTTTTTATTTTCGTCGTGTTTTTATTTTCTGGAAAAATAAAATGAGTGAAATTATCGAAATGTTGGGTTATGGATTGCAGGAAATTAGGAGAAAGAGAGGGATAGAAGTAAGAACAATGGCGGAATTGCTTAGAGAGAGAATGGACGGTAATGATCGGGTCGTGAGACGACGAAAGAGTTTAACTCAACGGTTAGGATTCACCGGATCCATTGCATGTTGTGGGACAACTTTGTGTCTCAGACCAGCTTCGTTAAGTGTGATGGACGACGACGAGCCACCTCCGGATGCGGCGGAATTAGGCCGTGAAACACCGCCGGAGATAGAGTCAGTTAATATTTTATGCTTGGCTGATCATATTACTACGGGTTCCGGGATGAACTTAGCGGCGGCGTTGCTGGCGGAGCGTAATTTTAGATCGGCCCAAGATTCTGATGGACCAGGCCCAAATACAAGCCCGTTAAGATCCAACGAAGATGGGCCGTACAGGGTGTCGTTGATGAGATTGTTGGAGGAAACGAACGGGTGGGATGAGAAGGAAGAATTAGGGGTGGGTAATGATAGGGTGTGCTGCGTGTGCATGGGAAGGAAAAAAGGAGCAGCATTCATACCATGTGGACACACATATTGTAGGGTGTGTTCAAGAGAGCTTTGGTTAAACCGAGGTTGTTGTCCCCTCTGCAATAGATCCATTCTTGAGATCCTCGACATTTACTAAACAAAAACTCATGGATTGTTATTGTGTTGACAATCCTCATCAAACTGAGCAAATGGATTTTGACTTTATGAAATTGTGACCTTCATTTGGTACAACGGAAAGTAGTACTAATAAAATTGTTACTCTCTCTGTATGTCCCTATTTACTTGTTTATATTTTCTCTTCTAGATATCTCTGTTTACTTGTCCATTTTGACAAATCAAAAAAATATAAAATATATTATATGCCCTCATTTAAACTTTTTGAAAATTTTTAAGTTTTAATTCATCCTTATTGAAATCATATTTAATAAGAGTACAATTGTAATTTCACTATATTAATTATCTTAATATGTATGCATTTTTTAAAGTGCACAACTAAATAGGGACAGAGGAAATAATAAGTTACACTACTTAGGTCCGTAAATCTGATCTTCATTTGTCAAAAAAATCTACGGCATTGATTTGTCTCGCTCCCATAGAGAAAATGGTAGCTAGATTGTGTCGATTAAATGTATATTCTATTTTTGTTTAATTTGTTGTTTGTGTACTAGTGATTAAGAGATTGAAGTCAAACATCAAAAGAATTACATGTCATCTTTAAACCCGTATATCATGATTGACAAGGATGACTTTTTTATCATGCTACTTATACTTTGCTTGCTATATATTAGGTCCCAAGCTCCACTTACTTTAGCTCATAAGAAAAGAGCTAATGTTTTGGAAAGGATAAATGTTATTTGAACTCCAAAAAAGACTCGATATAACCCTATTTTGGGGATATATTTTTGGTTGTAAATGTACAACGAGCCCATAAACAGTGGGTAAATGAGAAGTGCTGGACCAATACAAAATTGGAGCAGATAAATAGGTATTGTGACAATCTATTCGATGCTTTGTCAATTAGATCCATAGTCACTGGTCAGTCCACTTTCATTTGGTGCAAAAAGCCCAGTTGTGAATGCAAAAATGAGCAATAACAATATCAAGAATTCCAATGACATATATAGTTGTTAGGGTGAAATTATTATTGTCGAGTGATTTGAGTTTTCATTTGAACTTTTTATTTGATTGTCTTGCAAATGGAGGGAAACAAGGAATAAAAAGAAAAAAAAAGTCTTATAACAAATTATCGATATAGTAAAGTTAGAAGTTGAAAATAACATAAGCTCATGAGTATCGTAAAACTCAATATCCTGATGGATAAAGAGATGGAGAGAGGGAGAGGACGTTTTTTCAATAGTAAGCTATTTAAAGAAGATTGAGTAAATGATTTAATTATGATGAATATGTTGAATATTTAATACATAGGTAGGAGCGAGTACAAATCAAATAACATCATATAATTAGTCTTAAATTAGTTGGGACTTAGGTTGAGTTGATAGTTGATTGATTGATATAGAGCACTTGCTAAAGCTTCCAAATGCACATTTAGTGACTACCAAAGGTAGAGATTAGGTTGACAAGTGAAAACAACATCCATCAAGAAATAAGCAACTAGTACTTGTTCTCAAGCAATATACCACATAAAACTTTGAGAATAAGGGTCACAATCACAAGGAATCAACCAAGAAGTAACTCAAACACTTTCAGTTCATCAAATCAGACCACTTTTGAAATATAAAATTGGTCAATGAGTCAACTGTCCTTAAAGTTAACAAAGAAAATGACTAAATTTGGTTTTATACATTCTCAATTAATTAAGGGTCCCAATTTGATATAAGGAATCCCATATATGTTCTACAAATCAACATCAAGATTTAATGGCTTCATTTCATTTTATCTTCATTTGGTTGATCTTTCCTAGAAGCTACCTAGATGAGCAATTTAATACATACACCCTCAGAAAAGGAGGGAATTCCATTTAACATTCTTGATGTATATTATTTTCTCCAATTGTAAAAGGACCCCACCATAACTTCCATAGGTAGACTGTATAAGTTATTGTATATGATACGCATATATAATATATCACAATATCTAAGATTATGCTAAGATGAATATAAGATCTTTCATAATAAAATTTATTAAAGATTTCGAAATCAATTTCAATAGAAGAATCTCTTGATAGAAGTTGCTTCTTCCTTTAATAATTTATATATTGATCTAATCAATAAATCTCAAATACTAAATATTTTTTTTTTAGAAAAAAACAAGATACCAAAATCATGATTTTGCAAACCTATCAAGAAAGATTATATGCTCTTTAAATGCAAATATTTTGGAGATTCAAGATTAGTTCCTAATTGACCAATGACCTATTCATTTACTCTTTGAAATTTCTTTTAACTTAATTTCGGGAATACATTTGCATTTTTAACATAATATTCTGAATAATTATAAAGGATAATAAATACATTATATTTTTATAAATAATATTAAATATGTGGGGAGGAGATCTTGGTTAGAGTTTTCTCTACTTAAAAAGGAATTGTTCAAAAATTAATTTGATGCATTAAACATTTTGCATAAATTGATAAGCATAGGATTTGGGGCCAATGGGGCAATCTTTTAGGAGTAGGATACAGACAGCTCATCAGGGGATTCACCTGAATTCTCTCGACATAAAATATTCGATATATATAAGGTAAATTTTTTATATTTTAGTAGATATATATATTTTGAATTCCCTAAAAGACAAATAAAAATAGATGGCTCATTTAGCGAGTCCACTGTATGTTAAGTTCCACGTCCCCTGTTTAAATCATGACAACATTTATTAAAGTGCTTAATTTTCTTTTTTTAGTTTCAGTTTTTTTTTATATAAAAATCATTTCTGTTTTTCAAGCTTTTCTAAGCCTTATTTTTTATTTTAAAACGTGTTAAAAATGTGATTTTAAACTCAAAAAAAATTTAAAAATTCCATTTTTAAAAATTTATTTACGTATTTATATTTTTATTTTTCGAATTCTTTAAACAAAAATCCTGAATCCGTTCCTGAATCCAACCATATATAATTGGATACGGCAGAAGCCAAATCAGAATCTTCTACAAGTTGTTAATTATTGGCACATAATTTCCACCCAATACTATTTATTCTCCATTTGTGCGACAATTATTCTTTTTCCACCTCTTTAAATCACGAATGGAGAATTTCCATTATTTTAAATTAAATTATAAAGAACATGCCCTATACTTTCTAACTTTATTTTTCTCTTATATATATATTCTGAACAGCTTGTTTATTTTTTATTCGTAAATTCCTATTGGGTAGGGATGTCCTCAATAGGGAAAGAGAGAAGAAAAGAGTTGTGGGAATTCGACTTTAAATTCAAGATTTGGGAAGACTCCAAATTTTGGGCTTGCATGTAAAGAACAAATTATCTTCTTTATTATATTTCTCACCATAAATTTTTCACTTTGTATTTAATATTTATATTAAACAAATTAAAATTGAGTAATTTTGCCTATTTTTGGATCTTTGATCGACTAGCATTCATTTATAATTAACGGTTGACATAGAATTATCTAATATTTATTTACTTTAAATTTTTTCATTCCTAATTAACGATTAGATCTTTATCATTTTTTTTCTTTTCTAAATCTTGAAGTTCTCATTTAAATATAGTATTAATTTTCCCCTTTCATTTTTTTTATAGTATCTAATCAGTTGTCAATTAAATAAAGTTTTGAATTTGACTGAGAATATATATATGATTATGATTCAATTCATTTTCGAACGTATACACTGAACATAGTCACGGTATCTTTGAAGTTGTAATTCACAATGAAGTCAAGATAACAATCATAAATTTTCATGGTCTTAATTAATTTGGTCATATTGTACATAGGGATATAGTTTTTCACTTGTTGTCATGATATGCCCCCAGAAATATATGTTCTTTGGCCTTTGAGGGACCATTATATAATAATTTTTCATAATATTTATGAGTGGGAGACGCACAAAATAAAATTAGAAACTCATATATAGCTAGATAATTAAACTTTAAAGTAGCCATGCATGGAACCTAAAGCTACAATCCAAAAAGTCCGACATGCAACATGTACATTGTGCTCTTCGTATTTTATGAAATATATATAGCTTCTCTAATTATTTCCTTTTAATTGTTATTTTTCACTTCCATATATAGTTATCATCATTAATATACGATATTTTTATACCTATATAATATGTAAATCAACCCCGGTTGTAAGAAGAACAGAAGTGTTACTCCATTCGTTTAAAAAAGAATGACCTAATTTGACTTGGAACGAAGTTTAAGATAAGAAAAAAGACTTTTTAATATTGTGGTTCTGACTAAAAGTTATGTCAAATGTACCAAAATGTCTTTTAATCTTGTGGTCTTAAACATGCCACGTAAAAAGATGAAGTTAAAGTGTTGACAAAAAAGGAAATGGGTAATTATTTTTTAAACAGACTAAAAAGAAAATAGAGTCATTCTTTTTTAAATGGAGGGAGTATATTATTTTTATGTTTTCGAGTTGCAATAATCAATACTCCCTCTGCCCCATTCTATGTGTCACTTTTTGTTTTTCGAGAGTCAAAATATTTAACTTTGACTGGACATTTGAGTATGCAATTTTCAAAAAATTTGAAATGAAATTTATATATTTGTAAACTATGTAAAGAGTACTATAAGTCTCAATAATTGATAATTCAAAATGTTAAAAGAATCTATGAAAAACTTACGGTCAAAGATAAACTTGTTTGAATCTCGAAATGCGAAAAATGTCACATAAAATGAAACGGAAAGAATATTAGCGAGATAATATATTTACTTATATCGGTATAAATTTGTATTTTATTTTATAGTCTATGTGTCTATGATGTTGATAAAAATAGGTACTCGTATTATTTTGATAAATTTGTTCAACAGTAGCTAAGATTTGATGTCAATATCTAATTATTTTACCTAGATTCGATGGCTCAAGAGATTACTTAATTATTATTTAGCATGAAGATTACGGTACTAATTATCCTCTTGGGAAATGTTCGAGGAATTAGAGTTAATCCACTATTTAGTTCATCATCACAATTCGACAAGTTAATGGGTTACAAAACAATTTAAATATATTAGCTAAACCATAATGTTTTATTATTAGACTTATAGATTTTAATTTGAGTTAATGACTTTACTTACTATCAATTGCACCCAAAACTTAATATTTCTGTACGACGTGCAAATGCTGAAAGATGGAGTAATATACTACATAAATATTAAATTTTGAATGCATAATTTTAAAGAATCTTAAATTTTAAATAAATCAAATTTAAATTTTAAATTCGCGGCAGTAATCAAATCAAAGACAATCTTAAAAATATTTCTTGGTCTCCACTCGTGCAACTTTAAAGCAACAGCATTTTTCTTTTGTTGATTCTTGGAATAATAAAGTTTAATGTGTAGCACTTATCAGTCAAGGAAAATTGGTTTCGTGTTTGTATTTTTATTTAATTAGAGATCTTCATATATTACGTACAAAAGATTAAAAAAAAACATTTTTCTTCTGATAATTTTGTAAATGACCTAGAATTTTTAATTTTTTTTTATATATATGGTCCGAGTTTCGGTTATATATACAGTAAAAGAAAGAATAAAAGGATACTGCTGCCTGTATAAAAGATTGATTTGGATAGGAAATCTGGAAATGAAGAAAAATTGGAATCTTTATTGTTTTTCAGTTCTCATAATATTCCCATCATATCCAAGATTTTTTCTGCTTATTTTCATTCTTCATAATAAAGAAAATACGTATATATATTGTTATGATAACTATACTTGCTGGATGTCAAAGTTTATAAGGAGGTCCCTGCAATATCTTTGTCACTCTATGGTATCAAATTGTCAAAAAGTTTCATACAAATAATACCATTAATCAACATATATTATTAAAAAGTAAATAATAAACACATCAAACGCAAAATCCCAACATCATTATTATTATTATTATTAATAAAGCAATGCAAGAAATATCGAATGGCAAAGAGAGGTGGCTTGTCATGAAAGGAATGAAAAATCGTTAGAAATGATGACTTCTTTATTGACAGAATGAGAAGCTAATTAAATAGAAAGAATGATTCTTTGCGACTTTACCCTTGTATTAATTTTCATCTCAACTGTCACAACACATTGCAAATTCTTAGAATTAATAAATTTCAAATCGTAACATACATATAAATAGTTATACACACTATGCAGTAATTAACTCAAACTCAATTTAATAAAATCCACAAAAAGGAAGGAGTACAGACACGCATGCTCAAATTGCCCTTAATTCTGTTTCTCTTTCTTACTCATTATATAACTTTTTTTAGGTAAAGTCTCATTCATAATAAAGCTGTCAAATACAGTGTTATTTACATAAATAAGATAACAACATTTGTACAATTCTTTTCAAATTTAAACCCATAAAATAATAGAGGATGTCCCTGTCCCATTTCATATCATGCATTTATTTGTTTTTTTAGGCAGATGTCTTTTTCTTTTCCTTGTTTTTCCCTCACTTTTGTTTCTTTGTCAAAGATAAATAACTTTTACCTGTAAAATTCGAATTTTTAACCAAATTAAGCCATTATATAAAAAAATTTACCAAAGTAATACATTTTTCTAAAATTTTACAAAACTAGTATAAACGTATTTCACGGTAACGTTTTAGGGTATATTTTATTTTTTTAAAACTAACAGCATTAGGTTGATATACGTTACTGTAAGTAACGTTTTACTCCTAAAACGTTACTCATACTAGTTTTGTAAAATTTTAGAAAAACATATTATTTTGGTGAATGGCTTTATATAATGACTTAGTTTGGTTAAAACCTCTGTAAAATTCTATCTGACATTCTGGAGTAAATAAATGAACTATATTTGGAATTTAAGAACCTTATCCACTGCAGGCCATTAATATTTCCTTTGAATTTTTGTATGTAGCTTTTCTAAATTCAGATATCTATATAGGTTACTTGGTAATTTCATCTTTTACTATTAATTAGTCCCATTTTGGTTTTTAGGTAGTTAAGTTGTAGAATTTTTTCTGTTCTTTTTTTGGCTAGTTTTCAAAAAAGTAATCGGTGAATTCAATATACTAACGGGTAGTTAGATGGATAGTACTTAGTAGTACTTAATATGCACCAAATTTTTACAATAAACAAATTGTTTAATTTTGAGGGTTAATAATTAAAGTGTGAATATATTGGTGTGATATTTTAATATTAATAAAAATATATATTATATGTCATATTATATATCATATTATGTCTATTGATGGACATTATATTTGTGCCTCTTTGCTCTCATCAATTGTGGAAGAAAGTGGTCATTAGTTTTTAATAACTTATGTAACCATCAACTCTTTATTTCATCCATTATTTTATATTTATGTCTTGTAACTTATGTAACATTTGAGCCATTTCATTTGGCAGATTTACTATCCACTATCTCCTATTCGTTGCAAGGAAGAATTTATTTTATATTAGTCTTCATTTGTGTTGTGATAGGAGAAGAAACAAGAGAAGTACAAGTAAATATAGAGTGAAAAAGATGAGTAGTATTATATTGAGGTTAGTGTAGTGAAAGAGAGAGTTGAGACATAAAAAATATTCTAAGTCTTCAATTATATCCATTATACAAAAGAGAGTATTATATGTTGAAGGAAGGTGTTCTTATGTGGAGCTTTGAACTCTTCAACTAATCCGGAGTTGTTTGCATTACACAGTGTTGTTGGGTTGTTGTATCCTGAAGGAGACAAGTCAAGAGTTATACTGCTGTATCGATGTAGATTATACCGCAGTGGGCTTGAATCTCCTTAAAAAAAAGAAATATTCGTGCCTCAGCCTAAAGATTTGTCTATACGTTTTTGTTCATTTTATTTTAACTGTAATTTATTATATTTATGGTATATTACACCACCAAAATATATAATACTTGATTAATACAAATTTGTGTGTGTCACAATCACAGTTTAATTATGTATCACACATTTTATCTAGGCTAATTATATTGTCATTGATCGAGTTCAAAAGAGTACGCATCATGATAACTAATTGTATCGTGTCTTATTAAGCTTTTTACATTTTCAATCTCCTAATTTTTTTGAGGTAGCATCAAAAGCGTGTCAATCTAAAAGTTTATCGATCTTTCTCTTTTGACCCACCCTCGTTTTTCCACTCTGTCCTTGAGATGGACATCTCAATATACACATTTTTTTTTCTCCTAACCGTTCCATTCTTGTACCTTATTAAGCTTGCACCGATCATCATAGAAGAATAAATACGTAGAGATAATTTCTTTGGTCAAATTTATATGTCATTTTTTTTTATCAATTCCGAAAAGATGAGATCAATATATGTTCTTATATGATACTAAAAATATCATATCAATAATGAAATAATGATTTTCACTGTATAAATATCCAAAAAATAAAATCATCAATATATATACTGATGATATTAAATATTTATATATATATATATACACACAAAATTAATTACTCTTTATATAATATAATATCTTGATGAAGAGGAAGGGATGGACTTGATCTCACGCTGTTTAGCTCCATTCTTAGCCACAATATATTTAGGACCACAAATTTAACACGTGGTATCTGACAAACATTTGTTTTCAGATATATAGAGATAGTAAAATGGAGGAAGTAACTAATGTATATCAACTTAAAATTGTGAATATGCATTTTGTACGTCTACGGTACTGTTTCAATGTTGTTTGTCAACTAAAGTTTTAATGGCGTGAAAATATTTCCAAAACTATAGGAGAAGTTCAATTCTTCTACCGTGTCATCAATGACAATTTCTCAACGTGTTTTTATATATTTGATTGTGACTTATAATATTTATAAATCTTGAGTTTTATACGTCTCTTAAGAATAATGATTAACATGAATTTTTTATCACAATATTTCATATCAATTAATGTATAATATTGAGTCTCACGAACTAAAAAAATAAATAGATATAGTGCTTTTTATTTTAAAAAACATAATCCACTTCGCCATTTCACCATTACAACTAAAAAAATATTAAAATATAAAAAAATCATATAAATTAAAACAGATGAGAAGAATTTGCACTGCACTTTGTACAATGATTATAAATTATTATGGTTTTTTTTTTTTTGTGAAAGTTGTTATTTGATTCCAAAAACTCAACTTTTTAGGCGGCGGGATTTGCAAAATTAGGCTAATTAATCTCAATCTTATTAAAAATTAAAATAAAATATCTCAGGTGGATTTCCAATGCCGACATTACCTTTTTTGCATCTAATGCTTTTGATTAGGATTTAATTACGTAAAGATGAATCTAAGAGCTTCTTAATAGTAGTATAAGACAACATTACCTTTAATATTTTAATAAAAAAAGGAATTCCTTTTGCTCATGTAGCCCTATCAATGGCCACATTTTTATTTTTCTTTACTAATTAATAATATTTTAAGAAATGGAGCATCTTTTCCTTTTTATGGACCATGCCAAGATGACACTTCTACAGCTAATCAGTTGTATACCTAACTCACCTACAATATTTGATATATAATTTTATAAAATAAGATATGAAATGGATAAAATGTATGCATACCTAATATTTCGGAGAGAATTTGTACAATATTATCTGAAATAAAACATTTAACCAGAACAAGCGGGAGATGGTGGGAAAAAGTAGCAGAAAAATAAAAGGAACACTTATTATTATTAGGTGCAACTTACTTATTAGTTACCCTACCAAAAGAGAGACAATAAGTAGGAATTGCCCATAGCCATGGCTACAAGACATTCTTCCAAACTTGGTAGGGGTCCATCAGTATGTACATACATACATCATCCACCACTCTTGTTTCCACTTCTCATTTCTTTTATATAAAAATATTGAAACTTATCGAATTAGCGTTTGCATGTATTTCAATTATTTCACATTATTAGAATTTTATCGAATATTTAATAAAATTTTAAAAAAAATATTTATATAAATTGAATCAAAACAACTCTACTTAAATAGATTCATTACTAACGCATTATATCTGCTTCTAACCTGTATGAAGTAACTCGATTTACCAAGACAAACTAAAAGGAACCTATCAACATATTTTCTAATTTGTTCCAAGATTTGAAACTACTCTCCAGGCAACTTCTCACATTCACTTTATTTGCTTTAGATTTTATTTTTTATTTGCATGTCAATTTTTTAAATTAAATTCACCCTATCTTTTATCAATTCCATCTGTTATCCTACCCCTTTCAAAGGCCTATAAATACCCCTCTCTGGCATATTACTTTATCACTCACACCATAGAAAACAGATACCAAACACAAGCAAATTAAAAGATAAACTAGAGAGTCAGCTTAGTAAGAAAAGAAAAAAAAAACAGAAAAATGGAGAGTAATTTCCCAGTTGTGGATATGGGGTTGCTTCAAACTGAGAAAAGGCCTGAAGCAATGGACAAAATCAAAGATGCATGTGAAAACTGGGGTTTCTTTGAGGTAAAATTATATTTTACACTAATACAGGATCTTGAAGAAATAAAAAAGTTAACTTTCTTGATTTCTGAACTGTTTTTTTTTTTTGGTTGTCTGTTTTGTGATATATCAAAGCTTGTGAATCATGGGATTTCTCATGAATTGCTGGACACAGTGGAGAATTTAACTAAGGGACATTACAAGAAGTGCATGGAACAAAGGTTTAAAGAAATGGTGGCAAGTAAAGGACTTGAAGCTGTCCAAACTGAAATTGATGATCTTGATTGGGAGAGCACTTTCTTCTTGAAACATCTTCCTGTTTCCAATGTGTATGAAGTTCCTGACCTGGATGATGAATACAGGTTTACAAAACAAAAAAGATCCAATTTTTATCATTTCATATAAACATATCCTATACTAGATGGCTCCAAATATCTGGGATTTGTATCAGTTCAGCTTGTCACTTATAAAGTGACAAACTTTACTGTTGATCAGAGAATTGAGCCTATCCTTAGTCTTGAGTCTTGATTTTTTATTTTTTAAACTAACTTATATTACCTATAACCTCATGACAGGAAAGTTATGAAAGATTTTGCACTGAATCTAGAGAAACTAGCTGAAAATCTTTTGGATTTGCTATGTGAGAATCTTGGACTAGAGAAAGGTTATTTGAAAAAATCATTTTATGGCTCAAAGGGTCCAACTTTTGGTACCAAAGTTAGCAACTATCCTCCTTGTCCCAAGCCAGACTTGATCAAAGGCCTTCGCGCTCACACTGATGCTGGTGGCATCATCCTTCTATTCCAAGATGACAAAGTCAGTGGTCTCCAATTGCTAAAAGATGGCAATTGGATTGATGTACCTCCTATGAAACACTCTATTGTCATCAACCTCGGCGATCAGCTAGAGGTATGCATTCCTTCTAACGTGTTGTAGCAGGTAATCCGCCTTATTTTCTAGGGTACTACTGATTTTGTTTGAATGATTGAAGGTGATTACTAATGGAAGATACAAGAGTATTGAGCACAGAGTGATTGCTCAACAAGATGGCACTAGGATGTCAATAGCTTCCTTTTATAATCCAGGAAGTGATGCTGTCATATTTCCAGCACCAGAGTTGATTGAGAAGACAGAAGAGGAGAACAAATTGAAGTATCCAAAATTTGTGTTTGAAGATTATATGAAGTTGTATGCAGGTCTCAAATTCCAGGCTAAGGAGCCTAGGTTTGAAGCAATGAAGGCTGTGGAGACTACTGTCAACTTAGGTCCAATAGAAACTGTTTGATAATCTTTTCAAGGGGGAATTTGTTTATGTATTAATAGGACACTAATTAAGAGGATTAAAGAAGTTAAGGTTTCTAAAGCTGTGTTGTCCTTTTAGTTAATAATTTACTATGTTACTTGATGTGTCATTGTCTCTTGTTTGGTAGTGAGCTGTTTGAGGTTGTTCTCTATGGGGTATATTGTAAAGTTTCCTCTTTTACTTTAATGAAATCTATGTTTGAAGAAAACAAACTCTTTCTATCACTTACTACATGTTTGAGTTTAATTAATATACACTGACAAGATAAAAGAAAAATTACGCTGAAAGAGAATTATGAATAACTTTTCATACTAGACATGGATTGGTAACATGCAGAACATATAAATCACATGTTACAACGGCTAAAAGTTAAAATTGCATGTTCGTGGAGCATGTTTTTTTATATTTATTAGTGTATATAAATAAGTTTTAAAAGCGATTACCTGAAAGGGTTTGTGTTACAGCACAACTAATATAAAAATCAGAAAAGGACTCTAAAACTTAGTTGAAAAAGGAATTTGGATGACATAGCAAACTTGACAACCTCAAATCATTTATTGCTTTTTTTCCTTTTTATCATGACTGTCATTTTCCAGGGATTTTCAATTGAACACCAAAACAACTCTGATGTTAATAGGAAAAGACACAAGTAATAGTATAGATACTCAACTGCTGTGTTTCACCTTTTTTTTTTTTCCATCTGCATTATCTGTTGAGTCATTGACAATTATGTGTACAACAATTACCACCTTAGATTCCCCAATGAAAAGGGATGGGAAAAACATAGAAGTGCTATTAAACCTGAAAATTGTGTATGGGCGCACTACTTTTAGAGTATCAGATAGAGAAAAGACATACAGACACCATCAAAGTTGTTCCGTATTTGCATAAAGACACCTTAACTTTTAAAGTGTCCTATTACCCCACCGAACTAATTAATTTCTTTGTAAATGGGCCATTTTGACCCATTTTCTCGTCTATATAGTGGCGCGTGTTGCTCAACTCCCTATGATCTAATTCAACCCGACCCGACCCGACCCTATTCTTTAAAGAGAAGTCATCTTCTCCATTTCTTTTCTTCTCTGTTTGGCTTACACCTTCAAGAAATTTTCGTTAATTTTTCTTCATTCGAATTTTTTTTTATTAAGCTATGGAGTTAGGTGACAACAAAATTTTGAATGTGGAATTGCTATTAGTTGCAATCCTTTTGGTAGCAAAACTCAGACCTAAATATCTCAAACATTTATGCTAACTCAGAACAAAACCCATGCGAAACACTTTCTTGCACATTGCAAGAAAAGTTAATGCAGATCCAATTGACAACAGTTCCTCCATTAACCATTTTCTTGTTCATCATGTTCCATTGGCCAACTTGTGGCAGACAATCTTTTTCTCAGCCATTATGGCCAGTTGTGATGCTTAGACAGGAGCATCCATAGTTTGGAAGTGTTTACTTTGAATTTATTGAACAAGAAAATCACATTCTTCATTGATCCAGAAGTTCCTCGCCAATAGTGGTGTCTTATTTTCTTAGAGAAGATGATGAAGTGGTCAAACAAAGAGTATCAACGTTGATTTTGCTATGGAAAAAACTATGAAATTGGAAAATTAGGGCTAACAATGATTATTTTGGGTTTAAATTTGGGGAAGATGACATAAATTGATAAAATAATTAATAATAAAGAAAAATAATGACACATGGCACCTTTAAACTGGTCCATGGTAGTAAAAATAATGCATGACGCGCCTCATGTGCGTGGTAACAACTCAGACTAGGAAATGAGTCAAAATGGTCCATTTACAAAGAAATTAAATAGTTCTGTGGGGTGATAGGACACTTTAAAAGTTAAGGTGTCTTAATGCAAATACATGACAACTTTGATGGTGTCTTTATGTCTTTTCTCTATCAGATACGCACCTATAAGTTTGAACAACATAGAAAAAGGCAAGGGTGGATCCATCATTATGATACATCTGAACTCACTGCTTTACTTTTGACATGTACCATAACTTGAAGAAAGATCCCCAGGCCATTTGGTCAAACTACTTTATACTAGTAGTATTTAGCTACAGTTGTCATATTTTGTTAAATGCACATTTTGTAACATCTAAATTTCTAAAAGAACTGTAGAGACCCACCGCAGAGCCACCATTTCATTCCTTTTCTCAAAAGCTCTGTTTTGACAAAGAGATGGGAAAAAAAACGCTTTAAGGCTAATTGGCTAATGGTTTCATAGGGGGAAGACAAATTAAGTTCTGGTGATATTGGATTCTTAGACTAACACTTGCTATGAAATGTGGGAGCATTCTACTGCTGCTGGCTACATTTCAAGCATGTAATGAAAATTTTGAAGTGCAAAAATTCCAAACAGTGAGATATATGAGTTGTTACATAGAAAACTTAAATCTTCAATGGAATAGTATCCATTATGAACAGCACACTTGATTAAGAGTTCAAACATCAACTTCTGAACAACTAAGCAACAAAAGCAAATGAAACTGCCATTTATCAGAAATTCAACCATTAACATCTACATTTCAACAGCCTGAAATGCTAGCAACAATGACATGTCTATTCTGCCATGATACTGACATGGAAATCTGAAATTACAACTTCCAAACAAGACCAAAAAGGCGAGAGAGTAGCATGAAATTACATTCCGTGGTTCTCTCTTCGCGAATAAATGTTGGATAAGCTACAGCTTAAGAGCAAATGCCTGCTGGAAACACAGATTGCTAATGGTTTCGAACAGTGAGCTGTTTCTATCAAAATATAACTACGGAATTAAATGTTAATTTGCGGAGGCTAAAAATACTAATCGCGCCAATAAAAAAATTTCAGAAACCAAACTCAATGTAGAAAAATTAGTGTCAGCCTGACGGTCAGAACTTGTCGGCACACATTCATAATCCAGAACCTTCAGAGAGAGAGCATTATGATGCCAGTTCTCCACCAGCATCGAGAAGATAATGCTACCTACTCTTCTAAAAGTGAACTTTCCGTCGCTCCATTTCAGACACATGCATGAAAAAAATGCTAATGCAGGTGATGGACAGCGCAATCCAATGAAACTGGAAGCAGGTCACTGCCCTAAGCTTGACTAGCATCATTCTTATGATTTGCAGCATCATCAGTGTTCAAGCTCTCGACCATTTGTTTAGATCCCTCTGCAGCTTCCTCATTGGAACAATGGTTCTTCAAAACTGTTGAGATGTCACTCTCAGAAGCTCCAGCAAGCTTGAAACGCTCAACTGCTGTATCAAGGTTTTTCTTCCAACCATCCAAAGCCAACTTACATTCAACTTGAGAGCGCTCAAAGAGCATGTTACCCCAAAATAAATGGATCTGTGATCTCATAACAGCAGCTTGCTCTGCAGCCTCGTCAGCTGAAATTTCAGCTGGACCAGCAACAGCTGACGCCTCACTTTCAGGACCACTTGCTTGCTTCTTCCTTCTCCTTAATAGTTCATCCTTCTTGCTGGTGCTAGGATCCTTTAGTTCATTAGCTCTCTGCTCTTCAATCTTCTCCCACATTTCTGTTGCAGCTTTCATTTTTAATTCTGCACTTTCAAAGAGTGCAAGAGTCTCAGTAGGATCCCAATTTGATAGGTCCTCTTTCTTAGCCAAGATAAAGGACCAGTAAAGTTTTGCCATTTCAAATTGCTGCTGCCCCAACGCCAGCAACCCCTCGTAAAAGTCTGGTTTGATTAAGAGTGCCTCCTCATATTTTTCTTTGGCCAGAGAATATTTTTCTTTCACCCAGTCATATGCTGCTTGGAGTTGTGTAGCCATCATCTCCTTTGAAGCAGAATCATCAATTGGAATTCTTTTCCTTGCTGAGCACATGTGAACATTTCCCCAGTTGAAGAAAGCAAGAGCTGCAACCTCCTGAAATTTTAAGGCAGCCTTGTCGAAAAGAACTTGAGCCTCTTCACTTGTGACAGTTTCCTCAAGGGCTTCAGAGCAAAGCTCCATCCCAAGCTCATGCAAATCAATGTGAGCATCAGGATCGATGCCTACATGGGTCCTGAATAATTGAGCAAATTCGAAAAGCCAGTCATCCATTTCAACCTCTTTGCAGTCAGGATTTTCGGTTGTAGCCGCTTTTTCTGTGATAGTTACCTTCTCTGCCTTATTACTCTCATTATCTACAGTTTCAACCACCAAGTCACTTGTTGAAGAATGGGATCCACTATCATCCCCTTTACTCCCTTCACTCTCGACAGGCTTCTCCTCTTCCTCTTCCAACAAGGCTGGCTCTTGTTCAGGACTCACCTCAACGACGTGCAATCTTAACATCCCAATGGCACCGGTTTTATCTGCATCAGGGTCTTTTGGTAGTAAACCATCAACCCAAGACTCTGCCGATCTAAGTTCAGCCGTACAGGTTATAGTTACTAAATCTCCATCACTGTCCTTATATTTAACAAGAACAGATTTTGACATAGGGAACCGTTTGCTAACAATATCCCTCAACACTCTAAAACTGCAAGTCACGGGCATCTGTGCAAGCCTTATATCATGATCATAAACAAGCTTCAATGGCCTCCAACGAATGGCAACATCTTTAGAATGTCCATGAACAGCACTAGATGCTGATAAAGATGCCTTCTCTCTTTGGCCATCCTTATTGCGATCAGCATGTGGTCTGGAAGGACCATTTGCAGGCTTCAAAACAACCTTTGGTAACTGAACTTTGGCATGAGGACCATTTTCAGCTGGCGTAACTTGATATGGCTTCTCAGGCTTATTATTAACTGATGTAGCTGAAGCCCCACCTAAGGGTGCTGGCTTCTTAGACATTGGCCGAGCAGGTAAGCATGGTCCTAAGCCAGCAATAGGAGCTGCACCCACTGCAGAAGCACCAAGTGCAGCTGGAGATGGGCGGCTTTGGAGGTCCTGCTGGGCCTCTGGACGAGGACCAAGTGCCATCCTCAATCGTCCAGCAATCTCCAAAGCATCTCGGTGATTCGGATCAGCACCCAATAGTATCTGGACATCTTGCATCGCCATTTCATATTTCCCCACAGCCTCAAATGCACGAGCCCTTCGTAGAAGGGCCCGGACATAAGAGGGCTGAACCTGAAGTGCCATAGTGCATTCAGAAACAACAGAATCATAGTCTATGGGCTTCATTTGCATCAAACAGGCTGCCCTATTGCTATGAAAAACAGCTCTATCAGGGTGCGTCTTTGGTGTAAGTTTGAGAGCATTCTCATATTGCTCCAGAGCACCCACATAATCCTTAGCCTGAAACCTTTTGTTCCCCTCTTCTTTCAGCTCATGGGCTCTTTTTGAGAAAATTGATGAGTCCAAATCAACACTACCATTAACAACAGGTGAATGGCTGTTCCCAACAGCCCCTTGGTTTTGGTTTTGATTTTGACTAATACCCGCCTTCTTTTTCCTACCACCTGATTTCCCCATGAAATTGTCCAAACAGTAACTTGTACAGAGATTCAATCTTTATTCCCAATAAGCCAGAATAAACTAGTATATCACTATACTTCACCCTTCTTTTTTAAGCTGTATAAATCAAGAATCAGAAATGATAACAGAAAGAGCTACTTACAGATATAAAGTTTCCACCTTTAGTGCAGAATTTAGAGTTTTCTGATTGAATCTTGAAGACCCAGAAGATGGATTGAGGAATCTGATAGGTTGGATAAATGGGTTTTTTTTTTTTTTCGAGGAGAAGCACTAATGTAAGGTTTTGGGTTTGAAACCCTAGATAGCTGAATTCACTTTGGTGCTGTATGGATTGAGTATCCAACGGTAGGACCCACTATTTAGGTCTAAATATTGTGAACCATGCGATGGATGATCATATTTTATAATCACCGTAGATCTTATTCATTTTATATTACACTAAAATTTTATTTTAAAACTCACTTCTATGTCAATCAAGTTATAACTAATTCGAATTGTGTCCGTAATATTACCAACATTATATTATATGGTTATTTTGCCTATTGAAGTCCTTGCAATATATTACTAGTATTTTCAAGAATCAGCCCAACTTAGCTAAGAATATATGAAGTCTAATTTTGTAAACATCCAATCCTATTTTGGAGTTATCTTTATTTTCTTTTTTTAAATATAATGTTTTTAAATTTTTATCTATGCTGCTTGTTTATTAAAAAATTATTTATCAAAATATTATTATTTATGATTTGATTCATTCCGCAAGTTTAGAGAATTTATACCTCAAAAACTCAACATAAATTTGATAGGAATTAAGTTACGTTATACCGTATTACTCCTTGTTATTCCTTTTATGATATAATTTGTGGATTCAAAAATTATTTTTTGAGTGTCTCATTCGCTCACATAAGTTCTATATAGTTATGTTATGCAGTATAATATAATTAATATTTCCTTTATGATATAATTTGTGATATATTATGGTATAAAAACATGAACTTATGATAAGTGAATCTTTATTTGTTATTTTGGTGTCAAAAGTATTTCCAAGATAATTTAGTGTTGTCTACTTAAATAATTGTAAGGAAAAAAAAATTAAAATCATGGTAAGGTAAAAATTACCAAATAGCCAAATATAACTGTGCGCAAAAAAAACAATAAGCATGGGAATCGCTACGTCGGTTTGCCGTTAATGGGCTGCGTTGAATGGGTCAGCCCAAACATGTGTTCCTCTTAGGAAATATTACTTTTTTCTTAAAAAAAAAGTAGATATTAAAAAATTATACGAAAAATATAAGCAAATTACAAATATCACATACTTTTAAGGTAAAATTACAATCTATCCCTTGAAAACTTATAATTATATAAATCTCTCAAAATGGATACAATAATATAAGCACTGATACATTAATCTAATGCGCGAGATACATTAATTTAATGCGCGAGTTACATTTTATACATGATACACTAATCTAATAAGTGAAACACATTAATTTGATGCGCGAGGTACATTTCATACATGATACACTAATCTAATGCGCGAGATACATTAATGTGATGCTCGAAAATGAGGAATTTTGAAAATTTGTAAAACTCATAAGGGATAATGATAATAAGAAAACTAAAAGCTAAGATTTTCGTGATAAATAAATTACTAGTTTTTGCATATCAACATACATCATAAAAATATTGATCAAAATTCTTATAATTTAACTCTAGAAAAAAATTTATGATAATTAATTATAAACGGAAGAAATAGACTCTATTCACCAATTTTCTTCGTTAGAGAGGACCTAAATGGTAACAATTATAATGCAAATTGCCTGAACCAATGCACCCCTAAATAGTTTGAGACAAATTTGTATAATGGTTCAATTTAAAAAGAGAGAGAAAAAGGGGCGCCGACAAAGCCCAATTGGCAAAGTTCAAAAAAGCAGTGAAGAAACATGACCATCCATGGCAATATCTCTGCAAAAAGTGACAAACTTTCCCTTTTCTCATAATTCCCTGCATAGTGAAACAACTCATCAGATTCAAGAGTTTAAGCAAAGCAACAATTTTTCATCTCTTTGATAGTGAAGAAGAACATATACACTCCATTTGTAAGTATGCTACTACTGTCACTTTTAGTAGCATTCGCACTCTTTTCTCCAACCCCATTTGTCCATTCTCACTACAACTGGTCACCTTCTTCTTCCTCCACCTCCAATTTTCAGTCCGAGTGGCGTCCTGCACGCGCCACCTATTACGCCGCCGCGGACCCACGTGACGTTGTGGGTGGCGCCTGTGGATATGGGGATTTGGAGAGAAATGGGTATGGAAAAGCTACAGCTGGGTTAAGTACTGTGCTTTTTGACAAGGGTCAGATCTGTGGTGCTTGTTATGAAGTGAGGTGTGTGGAGGATCTGCGGTGGTGCATTCCGGGTACTTCTATAATTGTTACAGCCACTAATTTTTGTGCACCAAATTATGGGTTTGATCTAGATGGTGGTGGTCACTGTAATCCACCTAATGCCCATTTTGTGCTACCCATTGAGGCTTTTGAGAAGATTGCCATTTGGAAAGCTTCTAATATGCCCATTCAATACCGCAGGTTCGTGCAGCAACTAATATATGCTTGTTTTTAGAAAATATTCAACTGATTCTATCTTTCTCCTAATCCAAGAATCATACTTGTAGAATACAGTTATTCCATTTTAATTTGTTTGTCCGATTATGACTTGACGTGGAATTTAAGAAAGCAAGAAAGACTTATCAAAATGTATTCTAATTTTCTAGTGTTAAGCAGGTTAGGTGAAAAGTTGAAAATAAATAGTTGCCAATAAAGGGAAGAGGCTAACAATCTAAACAAACTAAAAACGAAAGCAAGACAAACAAATTGAAATGGACTGAATATTATTTAGCGTTAGAATGAAATAGAACTGAGAAAAGGGGAATGGATTCATTTTCATATAGCTGAACTCAGATAATATAGGATTGAGGTTTAGTTGTTATATTGATTTACCCATTTATAGCCAAAAGTTTTACCAACTGTCAGCTAAAACATTCTCTTAACTAGTTTGCTTACAGCTTAAAAACATTAAGTTCTTACAGCTGTAGTTGAGGTTGAGGACCGGGAGAAGAGTTGTGTTTGAGATTCTTGAATATTTAATGATGGGTAGAAACAAAAAGGAAGTAGCTGAAGGACATTTACTGATAACAGAAATGAAATTTGAATGAATGCTAAGGACAGGTAGAAATGAAAAAAAAAATAGACATTGCAATTGAGAGTACAAAAAGAATGAAGGGGGAAAGGAAATAGAGATGTAAAGTATAATGGGCCCTAAAGGAAAAAGCCAATGAAATCTCCTGTTGATGAACTACACGAACCTAGCTATTACTTGTGATTTCATTGGCTTTTTCCTTTAGTAAGTAATTTCAATGACTTCCAGGGAGGGAGCAAATCTTTTTCTAATATTTATGATATGCATGTTCTATATCAGAAGAATCATTATCTATGTATTGATTTCTGTAGATTCTCATATCTTCTATTTGTTTCAAAAGTTATCCTGAATTATAATGTGAATGTTTCTCTTCAAGGGAAGTCTCTAATAACCTTTTGGCCAACGCATGTGAATAAATATATGCATATGGAACATCCAAACAAATGTATTTATAAAAATATCCTGCTGAAGATGATCTAAAGTTCATTTGTATTGGAAAATGAATTGAGAGCTTCCGGAGAAATGGGAATTAAACAGCACTATTGGTTCTGGCTGTGACTACCTCCCTATCAGTTTCACTTCTCTATCCTGTCCTAATAAAAGAAATTCTACAAGCGAGAGCTTTAGACCCATTCATTTGCTTAAGTCAATGGTGATTTATGTCCAAATAGATATAGGATACACTCACAAGAGGTATTCCATGTCGCAATCCACCAAATATGCACCTTTTGGTATTATTGGCATTCCATAATATTTTGTATAGAAATTAGATGTACTTCCCAACCAAGAAGCACCATGAAAAGATTTGAGACTGATTACACCATCCACCTTCAAGTGTCTTTTCTTTCCGCTTGTCCATTCAGTACAATTTTCTGCAAATTTCATGTAGTCCTTCTGATCCCAAAAGAGGTCTCCCTTTTTAATTCGACAATGCAAGTAATTCCCAGAATTCATTTGTTGTAGACCTTTTATGTATGGCACCTAACCATATGCTTGGTTTCTTAATTCTGAACAGGATAAAGTGCAGAAAGGAAGGTGGAGTTCGATTCACTCTTGGTGGCTCTGGTATATTCTTGTCAGTTCTAATCAGTAATGTTGCAGGTTCGGGTGATATAGTGGCAGTAAAAGTTAAGGGTTCAAGAACAGGCTGGCTTCCTATGGGTAGGAACTGGGGCCAAAACTGGCACATTAATGCTGACTTAAAGAATCAGCCGCTTTCTTTTGAGATGACTAGTGGTGATGGGGCCACCTTAACATCTTACAATGTAGCTCCCAAGAATTGGAATTTTGGTCAGACCTTTGAAGGCAAGCAGTTTGGGTCTTAGACTCATGCCAAAATTGTATCTATTGCTCATCTTTTGTTTTGGATTGCTCAAGATTGGCTAGCAATGTTGGGACATTTTTGTTCGAGTTCATGTTGGACAAGTGACCACCTGATTTAGTTGTTGCAGAGCAAAGCTTTGCGATTGTGCTGTATGTTGTTGTTCACTCAATCCTTGTGAACTTGAATGTAACCAGAGAAGAAACTTGCCACTTGCAAGGCAATTTTATCAAGCAATTGTTTTGCCAGTCAAATGTTGCAGAACCTGAATCAAAGTTGTTAGAACTGTTGATTTGTAGATTAAGAATGTTCCTTTTTGAATCTGATGAAATTTATGAACTCATCAAAAGGAGACAAATATTTCCTTGTTATTGTAGATTTTTTTGTCAAACGATCAAAACATTATCCTTATCTTGTCACCTTTATTTATTAAATATTTGTTTCAGTGTCTGAAACCCACTGACTCGTCTAATCTGGATTCAGAATGTATAAAGCCAGACTTCGACTCAAACTCGAAACTTCTTTTTAAGAGGGGATGAACCTTTACACTTTTGGCAGTATTCCTGTCAAGGATATGATATGTTAAATAGCATGTCATCCAAAGTTCATTTTCCTTGTGTAGTTTTTTGACACATGCCATACTGCTGTCCTAGTTACATCATCAACAAAGACTTGGATAAACTAGAAATCAAGACAGCAGATGATGCATTTTGTCAGTTTGTAGAACTCAAATCAAGGTTTCGATTAGGAGTCTATAGTTTAAAGAACCGGCGTGAGAAGACAAGTAAATATGGAGAGGATCTACATTCACTTAGTACTACTAAACTGCAAGATGACAAAAAAGATAGTTTTCTACTCCAGTTCACAACATTATGAAGAAGAAAAGAAGGCACAACAGTCTGCTTGATGAACTTTGTATTACACCTGATTTGCTGGCATCTTCTCTTGTTATATTTCTAGTTGGCCTGGAATAGCTTAACTCTCCATGTCCCCATAGCGGAAAAATAAAAGAAAACAAGGAAACCAGGGTTTCGATATGGAGAACCCTCTCTTTCTAACCTTTTCTTCGTTCCTTTTTGTTATCCATTTTGTTCCGTTGTCAGCCTCAACTCCATCATACCTGAGTTTCCTTCAGTGCTTATCCGAACATTCACGTCCATCTGACCACATACTGTCAAGAGTGTACACTCCAAACAACTCCTCATATAAGTCTGTGCTACAACACTATATCAGAAACCAGAGGTTCAATAGATCAACCACTCCAAAACCCGACATTATTTTCACTCCGTTGCAAGAATCCCATGTTCAGGTTGCTGTCACTTGCTGCAGGAAAACTGACAAGTACCTAAAGATCCGAAGTGGAGGGCATGACTACGAAGGCATTTCTTATGTCTCCAACATCAGTTTTGTTCTTCTTGACATGTCTAACCTGCATTCAATTGATGTAGATATCCAAAATGAAACTGCTTGGGTCCAAGCTGGTGCACTTCTAGGCGAACTTTACTACAGAATTTGGGAGAAAAGCAAAGTTCATGCCTTCCCAGCTGGTGTTTGCCCAACTGTTGGTGTTGGTGGACACATAACTGGAGGAGGATACGGTAACCTGTTAAGAAAATATGGACTGTCAGTGGACAATTTAGTTGATGCACGCATAGTAGATGTTCATGGTAGAATTCTTAACAGAGAATCAATGGGAGAAGACCTGTTTTGGGCGATCAGAGGTGGGGGTGGTGCTAGCTTTGGAGTGATATCGGCCTACAAACTTAGATTGGTAAAAGTTCCTGATGTTGTTACTGTTTTCCGGGTAGTGAGGACCCTCGAAGAAAATGCAATTGACATTGTTTACTGGTGGCAATTCATTGCAGAGAAAATAGATAACAATCTCTTTATAAGGTTAGCTCTAAAACCTATTGATGAGAAGCAAAAAGGAACTAAGACAATAACAGCAACATTTGTATCATTATTTCTTGGAGATTCCAAAGAACTTCTATCCATCATGAATAAAGATTTTCCTCAATTGGGTTTACATATCGAGGATTGCAAGGAAATGAGTTGGATAGAGTCTGCACTTTTCTGGGCAAGTTTCCCTAATGGAACACAGCCTGATGTTTTGCTCAACCGAAAACCTGGAGCAAAGTTTCTGAAGCGCAAGTCAGACTATTTGCAGAAACCCATTCCCAAGGATGAGCTCAAATCTCTGTTAGATAAAATGATTGAATTAGGAGACACAGAATTAGTATTCAATCAATATGGTGGAAGGATGAGTGAAATACCAGAATGGGAAACTCCATTTCCTCACAGAGCAGGAAATATATTTAAAATCCAGTATGCAGCAAACTGGGGAAAAGAAGGAAAGGAAGCAGAGAACTTCTATTTGAACCAGACCAGAGTATTGCACAACTACATGACTCCTTTTGTGTCAAAATCCCCAAGATGTGCATATTTAAATTATAGAGACCTTGACATAGGGGTCAACCATAATGGAAACAATCGCTACATTGAAGGTCGTGTTTATGGATTGAAGTATTTCAAGGATAATTTTAATAAATTGGTCCAAGTCAAGACTTTGGTTGATCCAGATAACTTCTTCTGGAACGAACAGAGCATCCCTCCTTTAGCAGCATAAAGTACTCTGTGCAACCTTGAGGTATCAGTATTTCCACAAAGTTGGCCCATTTCATTCCTGTCAAAAGATTAGTTTGAGAGACAACCTTCTGTATAATATGTATCTGCAACTTCCTTTTATGCTGAATCAAGTCTGTTTCAAGGGACTAAGAAAGCAAACAACACACACCTTTCTCAGTTCTCATACATCTTAATAAGCCTCAAATAGAATATGTAGTTCTCTTTTCCCTTTCCTTTGGAGGGAGGTGGGCTTATAGACAGAGGTGTAAGTTTTTCCTAGTCCTAATTACCTATTTTCCAATCAAAGGTTTTAAACATCCCGCACTCTAGATAAGAACCTCCGTCAAAAAAGAAACTACATCAAAATCTAACGCATCCAAAGACAAACTTCACAAAAGTTTGTAGCTCTGGCTCATAAGTATAATGCAGGAACTCAAGTGTGATTAAGCTGTATCGTGCAACTAGTTTCCTAGAATGTAGTTGTGTAACTGACTGTAAACCTACACGTCCACTTTAGTTCATTAGCTAAAGAACTAATATCTAAATTGTATAATCCATAAATTACTCAAAAATAATCTAAACTTAGAAACTGTTCACCTGTCTCCTTTTTTTACGAGTAAAGTTTCGTTAATAAAACATAACCAAGAAGGTATCTGAGGGAAAATTATTCAACTTGACATATAATCGCTTGGGAGTTAGCAGCAACTAATCACTGAGTAGAGCTTAAATCTAAGGACCTCCATTTCAGGAGACAGCATATTGGTCAAAATGAATTTTGCTATGAAATTTCAGCTCATACTATTGGTTGGATATGAATATATATATATATATACATACTAGCTTATTGGATGTTTGGACTACATTTTCAACAATGATTTTGACAAAGAATAGCAGGAATTTAACATGTATAGGTCTGAGGACCTGTTCAACCTGATGGGAAAGAATAAAAGGGCACAAAGAGAATCACCAATATGTTTTTTACCATATTTGCCTAGCTCTGAAAGAAATTAGATCAGCTTTGTATGGAATGCAAGAGAAAACTGAATATAGGTGCATTTCATCGAGATATTAAAACCATTAAACATTGATGTGAATCTCTATACATGTTCCTGTTGAAATTTGTTGTGAGACTGAGACAACAGGTTTCCTTGCTCCAACATATAAGCTGTATGAGTATTAGTAATTCGACAATTCAAGAAAAAGGGAGGGGGGAGTGTATATGAACCTCAGTAAGGACTACCATCAAAAACTTCTTACCACTGATCTTCAGTTGATGAGTGTAACATCAGGAAAAGAATCACATATAATAATGAAAGCTCTAGCAATTACAAAACTAATTCTATTACCCTGGCTCCATTACAGCTTCTGATTAGATTCTATAAGCAATCCATTTAGCATTACATGAACTGCAGCTTCATATACAACTCTGTGATAATGCATTCCGTCAGCAGTACAATGAGCTCCACAATTATTACTCAATGCATGAATGTCCAGCAACAAAAGTGGTCCACCAGATTGTCGCAGCAGCTTACTGCTATAAAGCTCATCGGTATAAGCTTTCCATATCACATCACTCATCTTCTCTCGCTTCTCATCTGTATTCAACATAGAGTTTATCAGCTTTGGCATTCCCAGCCAAAAGAAGTTGGGTGAACGAACTGAAACTAAATTCGTGCCAGCTCCATCATTTACAAAATCTGAAGGTACTGGTAACAGCAATACCACCAAATCCCCTAACAACTTTAAGGAAACACCATAATCAGTTGCATTATTTATATGTAACATATCCCATAGCCCTGTCCCAATCACGAATACATCAGGATAAGGGCTCTTTTTCTCTTCAAACCCCAGAACCAAATCAGTCAAGTTACTCACATAAGGGGCCCAAATAAAATCTAACTTCATCCCAATCTCATCAATAAGTATGTTGTAATCACTATGCCTCTTGAACAAATCCCCCCTAATCATCTCCATTTCACTTTCCCCCAATAACAACTCCAACAAAGAAACTACAAATAACCTTGCCTGTGAATCCCCAGCAACAACAACCCATGACCCATTAAACAAATCTGAAGCATCAGACTTGGACAACTTATGGAAATCACATTGAACAACAGGCTCAGACTCAATCCACCTCCAAGACTCCTCACAACTACTCCTAACAGTATTTTCCACACTACTATTCTCATTATTCAATTCTTGAAAATCAAATGCTACTTGGTGAAGTAAAGAAATACAAGAATCAAGATTTCCATTTGATGATGATGAAGATAAGGATAGTGAACCTGGTGAAGAAAGCATAATAGAGGAGACTGAAGGGAAATAAGGGGTCAAATGAACACAAACAGCAAGGGTAATAAAGAGGGCACAGCTGAAAAATAACATTTTGTTGCGACTCAAGTGCCAACCAGCCATACCGACAGGGACAAAGAGTACAAGAAAGGCCGCCAATACTCCCAATTGAACGGCGCCCCACATTATATCTCTGATTCTGACTGTTAAATCATATGAAAGAAAAAGAAAACAGAGCTTTGACAGCAGAGTTTCAATAAATGGAATGTTGGATCCAATTGAAGATGAATGGAGTGTCTTTGCTGCTTTCTTGAAAGGGAATTCCCATAAAAAGAAAAAAGGAATAAACTTTGAAAGCAGATTAGCAATCTTTGATTTGGGGTTTGGAAATTGAAAAAGAAACAACTTTGTATGAAGGTTTTTCAAGAACAAGAAAACAGAGATCTTCAAAGATTTTTCAAGAACAGGAATGTTGAAAAAAATTGAATGGTATAAAATATTTGGAAGTTAAAAAGGCAGTAAATATGGACTTTCTGAAGCTGATTCGAATTTAAGATCATTTCAATACTAAAATAGATATAATAATGATATCATACTCAATATAATCTTACAAAAAAAATTCTAAAAATATAATATTGTACTATGTAATTATATCTAATTTCTATTTTTACAAAATACAATGATTATTTTTAATACATTTCTCCATTCAAAATAAAAATATCATACGATTGTGATTACGTGAGGGGAAAAAACATGTGAGAAAGAGGAAAAGAAATAGTTTCCAAATGAAGGTATGAGAAAGAAACCAATGCCTTTTGCCTCGAATAGAATTTGCAAATTGCAACCCTCGTCTTTATTTGTTGAATTCCATGGAAAAAAAAATCAATTTATTTTAACTTGTTCAATTTAAATAATTAAAAAATAATTTATCACTTAATTCATTTATTCAAAACAACGACATTTTCAATGCCCATCTTGGAAGTTCAGCCCAATCAGAATATTACTTTGGAAATTCAGATTCTTGCCTTTATATAAAGCCCAGCATGTACCAATCATCAAATTAAACAGAAAATAAATAATTGAAAAGAGGGAGTGGCATTATCAAAAATGTCAAAAGATGATGAATTGCGTTTATTGGATTTCTGGGCAAGCCCATTTTGCATGAGGGTGAAAATTGCTCTATCTGAAAAGGGTGTAGCCTATGAATCTCAACAAGAAGACTTATTTGGTGGCAAAAGTGATGTGCTTCTCAAATCTAACCCAATTTATGAGAAAGTTCCAGTTTTGTTGGATAATGGAAAGCCAATTGTTGAGTCCAATAACATTGTGTATTATATTGATGATAAGTATCCTTCTACTAACCCTTTGTTGCCTTCTTCTGCTTATGGACGCTCCCGTGCACGTTTCTGGGCAGACTTCATCGACAAAAAGGTCTAACTGAAAAAATATTAGACTATCGTCGTACAATACCAAAAAAATTATAATTTTAGGCCATTAGACTAACATTTTGATTTATATTGTTCTCAAGAGATCTTTAGATTGCGGTCTTAAAGGTTCATAAGTTGTTGTAAGCAAAATAAAATTCTAATAGTGTAAAAATTTGTCAACTGATGGCGCCTAGTCAAACAAGATCACATAAAATGAGATAAAATGTATTTTTTTTTATTGTCACATATATAATACACCATAATTAATTCACCATGTGTTAATTAGTTTAACTTAGTTGGATGTGTAGATATTTGAAGGAGGAATGTGCATATGGAAGAGCAAAGGTGAAGAACTAGAGATTGCAAAGAAAGATTTCATAGAAATCTTGAAGAAGCTTGAAGGAGCCATGGGTGACAAAGATTACTTTGGAGGAGACAACTTTGGGTATGTTGATGTTATAGCCATTGCCATGACATCTTGGTTCCATGCTTACGAGGTTTTCGGAGATTTTAAGGTTGAACAAGAAATTTGGCTGCTGGATGAAGAGATGCCTTGAGAGGGAGAGTGTTTCTAGTGTCCTTCCAGATCCTGAAAAGATCTATCAGTGTGTTGTCATGCTTAGGAAGATGCATGGCATTGAATAGGACGGGTTCTGTTGATTCAATTGCGGTACGTACATGTACTTAAAAGGAAAAAATGAAATAAATAAATATCTATGTATAATAATATCGTAATAATTATTCTGAACTCGCGAATACCAGTACTTAGATTCGCCTACGTGCTGAAATGTAACATGCATGAATAACAGATCAGTTGTTTTTGATGTGTTGCAAGAAAATCTAAACTGGGCCACTCCTTGCTGATTTGGGCCTTACTGGACTGATTTTAGTCTTCTTTTTCTGTCAATTCATTGCTTTTTAGCCATCTTTTTGTTTAGTTATTATATAATAATGGATAATCCGCCAAAAAATGTTGTTAATTATACAGATTAATTGTACCGTGTGTATACACAATTATTGATGTCAAATAATTGCCAAGTGATCATTAAATCCATTATTTCAATTTATTAATTAATAATCCTTCATAAAATTAGCATATTTCATAACTCACATAAATACATCCTAAATATGAACATGTAGCAAAGATCTTGTTTGTTCGAATGTACTTTGGATTCGGTTTAGAAGATACTTATATATAATATATAAAAGATATTTATAGAATAATACTCCCTCCGTCCGAATTGTTTATCATATTACACTTTCAAAAGTCAATTTGACTAATTTGCAAAGTTAAATTAGATCACATTAATTTAATATTTTAAACAAAAAAATAGATTTTTTAAAACTATATGAAAAGTACTATAAATTACAATTTTTTGTATATTTATATGATAAAAAAATACATCTTAAAATGTTAGTCAAAATTTTTATAATTTAACTCTAAAAATAGAAACCATGACAAATAATACCGAACGGAGGGAGTAATAAGCTGAAGAAAAAGTGAGTAGAGACAAAGAGTAAACTTTATTAATCTATCTATAAAGTATTTAAGCATCCATAGAGTAGTTGAAAATTCTGCACAAGTCCACTCAACTAAAAGCAATGAAATTATAGTAGAACATCAATACTCTACAGAGTTGTAGGAAGTAGCTGGCCTACATTACCAAACAATAGGGTGTATTGGACCCATAAAAATATTGTCATGTTACACTTGTACTACCCTATAACTAGTAATAAATTAAAATACCTTCTCAAAATTGGCGGAAAATTTGATTTCGTAGTCCTTTATAATTTATATTTTTTAGTTTTAAGTTATATTTATAAGAAAATTGATCAAAAGATCATTTTCATCTATTTAAGATATCACTTTCATCATAATCGATGACATATATTTTCTATAAATATTAGTCATAACTCATATCTTTTTTTAGTGTTAAATTCTCATTAGGTGTCATATCACTTTAGGTTTCGATTAATCTGTAAATTCAACCAAAAGGCATCAAAGATGATTTCATACTCATGACTTAAATCTAAAAGTATCTTATTAAGAATAAAGGAATACTTATAATTCTACCACAATATTTGATGGTACAATTAGTCTTTTTTTTTTGCTTAAACAAGGAATATATATTTTGGTTCTATGAGAATTTGGAAAGAAACATTTTATATTATATTAATTTCCAAGTTGTTGATTTGAGTGAGGATATGGAGGGGAGGGAGCTAATGCATTAATATGCACTCAAATCATCAAATTCTTGGGAACAAAGTGTGCATTATGCCATCAAATCGAGTCAAAATGATTTTATATTATTATTTGGCAAAAAACATGCATGCATGTATAGATTTTGGTGATATGCATATTAATTTGAAAGTTTGGGGCAATTCTCAAGCATGTCTCCTAGCCATTGTCAATAAGGTGAAAACCAATGTGTATAAGAGCATGTGGAGATGAAGCCATTGTAGCAGACCCTATTGATAAATGCCCATAAAATCAATCAATTTTAATTAGGTAAGTCTATGGATCTTGACAAAAAACTCATGTGGATTTGTCCCAAGTGGTCAATATGTTAGGTAGTTTTGAGATATAACTCTTGACCTTTGTTCTCTCTATGCACAGCCATCCACATGACATGCTATTATGTCATTTCTTGCCTTTTTCTAAATAGACCTCTTATACTATCTAATTATATTGACTTATTCAACAATTTTCACATTGATTTATGTAAGTGCTCTAATTATGTATCTAAAGTAAAAAAGAATTAGAAATATAAATTTATATTAAGTCAACATCCATTTTTAGCAATGGGATAGGATAATAAGTGAAACGATACTTTTTACTGTTTTGATTTAAAATCTTGAACCTGATTTTAGTTCTTGACTTTTCACCTTCTATTAATTTGATAGAACACTATAAAATGATTGGAATTAGTCACAACTCACAAGCAACGGATATTTACTATGTAGCTATAGAAAATGTGAGTCAGTAGTTCATGATTTTAAATATAATTTAGATAGATTATTCCCTTGGGGTTTATAAATAACAATACATATTCTATCTAATATGATAACTTAAAAGTGAGGCAATACTAATATCATAACTTATAAGTGAGGTTTGAGATGTAGACTTTGTATTCAAATTTTCGATGGACTCTCAATTCAAGAGATAGAAAAGGGTTAGAAAAGCATAATATCAAAATATAAAACAAAATAAAATGGCAAATAGTAGAAACACACTATGTGATTACTCAACTGCCAACTAAACTATTCTAATTATCAAATCTTCATATCTTCTTATGTAGAATCACATCTTTCATATGTTATCATCTAATCACCTTAAGATTTCTAATATTTCAAACAAAAAAGAGATGTGTAATAGCTAAAAACAAAAAATACCAAACTGTTATTCAACGTACAGGGAAAAGAGAAAAGGAAATCAAATCACCTTTTTTTTCAATTATATATATGTCGTTGTCCATTAGTAGGATAATGTCAAAATCGTGTACTCGTTAGTACGTATAACATGTCGAGATTGTAATAATATCCAGAAAAATAAAAAGATGTAGCACAGTACTTAATTAATTCTCAATTAATTAAATTTCAATGTTGCAACTCCCATATATTTGTGTTTCTCTTTTCTTTTCTTCTTTTTTATAAAAAAAACAAGTTATTTTATCCTTGTTTATTTGTAATGCCAACAAGAAAAGACTTTTTATTTTTCAGATTAAAGTCGGTGCATTAGAAAGAAAAAAGAAACTTATCCATGGGCATAGTGATTCACCATTTGTTTCAGTTTTGTTTGATTTATGGTGAGATTGTGAAATTAGGTGTTAAGCCTAACTCACACCCCAAAAGCTAACTCAAAGGGAAGAGGATTGTCCAAGCCTTATAAAGAGTCCACTCATTTCATTAATCACCGAAGTGGAACTTTTGTCATTCTTTAACACTTCGGGTGAGACAGGCCCTGCTCTGATACCATGTAAAATTAGGTCTTAAGCCTAACTCACACCCCAAAAGCTAACTCAAAGGGAGGAGGATTGCCCAAGCCTTATAAAGAGCTCACCCATCTCATTAATCACCGATGTGGGACTTTTGTCATTCTTTAACAGAGATGTGTAAAAAAATGATTTTGAATTTCACTCAATATTAAAAGTTAGCATATTAGAGGAGAATTGTTTCATTTTAATTTTTGAAATTGTCCATCCCTTAACATTTGATGTGAAATCTTCAAGGGCTCACTTCACATCGGGATTGAACATATGATTGTATGGACAATTTAACTATTAGGTCTTTCACTCTTCATTATTGATAAATAGTAACTGAAATTAATCGTATTATGATACTTATATATAAAGCTAGCCTTGAAGGAAAGATTATCAAATCACATTAAAGAGATCACTTATTTATTAAACGATCAATGTCAGGCTCTTTAATACTCCACCTTACACACAAGCCTGGATCTAGTGTGTGGATAGTTAAATCCTGGGGGTCATTATCGATAAATAAAATTATATTTCAATATCATATAAAAAAATAAATTTTAAATTTAATTTATTTTTAAAAACTAATCGTTCATAGAAAAAATTATTAAAATCGTATTGCAAAAACACCATCCCATTAAACATCTGGAGTGGGACTCATGAAACAAGATGGCTACGAAACAGGTTGGGGACTGTGTCCCAGCATATATTTTTGATTGATAAATATGTGGACCAACTAATAGCATGGCTATTGTCAGATACACCATACCAAACTATACTTTGTTTAGTTATAATTGTTTTAATGAAACTATTTTCTGCCATACACACATATATATTTCTCAATTTTCCACCACAACATCCTTCATGAATTGTACTAATCCACTAACCCCACCCCCATTAAATATAATATAGTTAAGTAATAAGAAATGTATGTGGTCACAAAATTCACCTATCATCAGATTATATAGACAGAAATCTTGAGTTTAAATATTGTTATTATCTAAACAAATTTTTATATATTTGATTCGAGAAATTATAAAAGACGGAATATTCAGTATTTTAGTGAGTGTGCTACTATTTTATAATTAAGGAGCAATTAAAGGTATTCCCGCTCTAACAAATTATTGATAATGATAGTATAAGGATGGATATACGAGGTAAGATATAGGTTTGGCTAAATTTGATAGCTAGTATTTATTGATCAAACTCAGTAACTTAGATGGTTAATAATTTTTAAATTTATTAAATTTAAATCTTAAATTTGTTTTAAAAATGGTCACACAAAAATACCCCCACCCAAGAAGGTTATGTTGAGTCCATTAATTTCTTAGAACAAAGCAAGTCCAACAATGACGATAAATTATAATCCTAGTAATGAGATCTTGTGAACGTGGTTCGTATATTTTCTTTCTGAATAAAGATTCAATCAAAGTAATATTCAATGGCCTTATAGATCTATGTCATCAGTACTATATAATAATTTATGGTTGAGATTCATTTTAATTATATACTCATCTTAATAATAAATTTAAATTATATACTCATTTCAATAGCACAAACAACAAAGTTATCAACTATTTTTTTTTAAATATCAAATAAAGCAACTAAGTGTACCCAAGCTAATATTTTCAAGGAAAAAAATTAAGATTGACGGATATGCGGATCGAGAGTTGACGATAAGACTCAATTAATAACACAAATACTTCCAATCAGGTATATTAAATTTTCTTTTGCAATCTTAGTTATTCTTATTTTTGAAAATATTAGTTTGGATGAACACTTAATTGCTTTATTCAATAGTTTTAAAAAATAAAAACAATTGACAATTTAATTGTTTTTATTATTAAGATGAGTATATAATTTAAATAAATCTCAACCATAGATAATCATATAATACACATGACATGAATCTGTAAAATCATTAAACGTTACTTGACCTAATTATACTTGATCAAATCTTTATCCCACTTATCTTTGCCTCTCATATCTTCAAATAGGAAAGTCCAATTAAACAAAACAAAAAGATTAAACTTTCCTCTATCCTTTCAACGTTCAAACCTAACACATAATCTCATTCAACAAGGTAGGCCATATTCTATCATCTCTAAAAAGTTAACCAAATTACTCAAATCTATCTTTGTAGTTTCTAATCCTGTGTGATTGAGCCCACTTGATGTTGTTTGTTGGCTACTTTAATAAATTTGTGTGTCATCACTTTCTTACTTTTGGACCCAAAATGTACTATAGTCATTGTCTCTTTTTATTCATCAAAAATTATTTGGACCAATTTGTTAGTCACTTTCTAATCTTCCCACTGGAAAGCTAGTTTTGTCTTTACTTTTCAAGTCTTAATCACATACTTAATTTTAAAGGCTATAAGGGGTAGCGGTAGTTTACCATATTAGTAACAAACATTGTGACATTAATTCCCTAAAAGGGAAGATCATGTGATTAATGTCTTTATAATTGGACCCTCTAATCACTCATTCTTCAAAAATAACAGTGCCTTGTGCCCTCAACTGGACCATCATACGTAATTACTTGTTATATCTTGTAATAAATGCACTACTTTTTCACTTAATTATAGATCACTTTAAATTTTTACGTTTAAAATATTCACCTCTACCTCTCCTCGTTTAGTTTTAGTAAAAACTTAGCTGGAACATTTGTCAATGAAAAAGGACAATTATTGAACTAACAAAACTTTTCTTTTTATGAAGGGCAAATCATTATTTTCTCTTTTTGTATTTCTACATAAAAAATAACCGAGATAAAGTATAGTTTTTTTATTTTTTTAAACAATGATATTGGTGTGCACATGCACGCACAATAGCTAGCTGCACAAATTCCATTAGGAATATTCAAATAATTAAAGTGTAACTAAGCTTAAGTTCCAACATGGATGATATCATGATAGGCCTATATTTAGTTGCCTATATCTATATTCCTAGGTGTGTATATATATAGCCCACAAAGTTATTATTTTTTAATGCGAGTTCCAAAGGGTTACATCTAGTTCTGCGCCATTTGATAACATAAAAGATATTAAAAGTACGATTAATTTTGAGGTTCCATGGATAAAGTCAGATTGTGGATCTATAATTTTATAGAATTAATAATTATTTTTTAAGATAAATAACTTAATATTTAACTAAGTGTTGAAGTTTCAACCTTTTTTTTTCTTTTTTTGAAATATAAATGTGTACATATAATATAATACAATGCTTAAAAAAAATATATATCTTATTTACGAAAAAACCAGGAATTCCTGTGTACCATATTTAACCTATAAATTTGCCCCATAAATAAAGTACAAGAATAACATCATTGAGCAAGTATAAATATATATAATTAATGGCCGTAAATATGGACAACTAGTACCAAACATGTACACATGGTGTCTATTTTCAAAGTTTTTACGTATATATATATATATATATATATATATATATTTAATTTAATATTGTGGGATAGTTGCACTCTTAATCCTTTAAGTTATTGTTAAATTCTGGAATTCTTATAATATTTGATCAAGTATATTTGAGTTTAAATAAATTAAAACTTATATTTTCTGTCCTTTAAAATATATCACAGTTAACTATAATTATAATTATAATTTTTGGCACTGCGAAGTGTGAAGCATAGCTAATAATATATTAGCACAGAGCTTAGTGTTATTTTTAAAATATTTCTGTTTGAAGAAAATCGAGTGTGTAATAGTCATAAGTGAAACTGTGGTATCTCGGAGGTCATCCTATCTTCTTTATTTAAAAATTATATATATACAAAATCTAAATTACTTAACTTTCAAATTTGTTGGCTTTTTTAGATTTAGAGTCTGTTTGGATGGGATTAAAAAAAGTAGCTTTCAAAAAGTACTTTTGAAAGTGCTGGATTTTATTTTTAAAATAAATAGTTATGTGTTCAGATAAAAATGATGATGTTAAAAAAAAAATTTGTTGATGTGTTTGACAAGTAAGTGCTGATAAACATTTTTTTAATCAAAATGTCTAAAATATCTTTAAAAGTTGTTAACATGTTAAAAATTGATTAATAAATAATAATAATAATATATAAATAATAATAATAATAATGATAATAATAATTAATAGCAATAATAATAATAATAATAATAATAATAATAATATCAAAAGAATAATAATAATAAAGAATAATAAAATAAATAAAAATATATAATATATATAATAATAATAAAATAAATAATAATAATAATAATGATAAAATAATAAAATATTAATAATAATATATAATAATAATAATAATAATTTAGAATAATAATAAAAAAATAAAAATAATTAAATATAAATAATAATAATAATAATAATATAACAATATGAAAATAATAATAGTAATAATAAATAATAAATAATAATAATAAAATAAATAATAATAATAATATATAAAATATTAATAATAATAATATATAATAATAATAACAAATAATAACAATAATAAAATAATAACAACAACAATAATATTTATATAATAATATATGATAATATATAATGTATAATAATAATGATAAAGAATAATAAAATAAATAATAATAATAATAATACTAAAATAAATAATAATAATAATAATACTAAAATAAATAATAATAATATATAAAATATTAATAATAATAATATATAATAATAATAACAAATAATAACAATAATAAAATAATAACAACAACAATAATATTTATATAATAATATATGATAATATATAATGATAATAATAATGATAAAGAATAATAAAATAAATAATAATAATAATAATACTAAAATAAATAATAATAATAATAATAATAAAAATAATAAAATATTAATAATAATAATAATATATAATAATTATAATAATATATAATAATAATAAAGAGTAATAATAATAAAATAATAAAATAATTAATAATACTACTAAAAATAAAGAGTAATAATAATAAAATAATTAATAATACTAATACTAATACTAATAATAACAAAAAAATAAAAATAAAAGAAATAAGGGCAAAAAAATAAAATAATTGATCAATTTAAAAGAGCTTTGAAGTTAAAAAAAAGAAAAAAAAACACTCCTTTTTCATCTTTTAACTTAAAATAAGTATTTTTAACTTAAAATAAATCACTTAGAAATTACTAAACACTTAAATAAATTAAAAATCAATTTTTAAATTAATTTAACCAACTTTTAAGCTAATTCAAAGTAGCTTTTAGTTTGCAAAAATTTGTCTCTTCTGTCGCTTAATGTACGTTAGTACTTTCATTGCCTTAAAGTATTGTCAAAAGTCCAATTACTTCTAAATGCCTATATTCATTAAAGGGATGCGTGTTTTCATATTTTTGTCAGAAAACACAAATAGATTACACTACCGACTACCGAGTATATCTTTTACTTTGTCCACTTTTAATAGTCGATTTTTTAAAATTAAATAATAATAATTTTAATTAATATTTTATTATATAATTTTTATTATTTGATATTTAAAAATTAGAATTATAATATTTTTCGTATAGTTTTTGAATATCTAAATTTTTTATTTATAATATTGAATTAATGTAATCAAATTTGATTTTTAAAATTAATCAAATTGATTTTAAAAAAAAAGCAACATAACAATTAAAAATAGACATATAAAATATGCTTTTTGTCATTTTTATTTATTATTTTTAACCTATGAAGAATTTCTCAAATCATTTTTGAAGACTTCATACCATTGAACATCAATTAATAGAGATGATGTTATAAAATAATTTATATTTTCTTAATAAATATGTTAAATTAAAATATGACAAATAAAAGTGGACAGAGAGAACGATCAATATTTTTCACTTAATTGGATACTATATAAATTGGCGAAATAGACAATTAGCAGAGGAAATTTGGGGGGAAAATATATTGGCACTTAATTTACGCAATCAAACCATTGAATTCAAGGTATTTTTATATTTTCTTTAATTTTTAACTTTAGTTAATTTGGTATACTCATCAAGGGCTCGACATATATTTTTTTAAAATTCTTTAAAATGAGCTTTGCTAAAACTCGTCAATTCCCATTAAATACATATTTGTCGAGTGCAAATTTAATCACATGTGAAAAAATATTTTATTTATATTTTAAAAAATAAATTTTTTATTAAATTTTATTTATAAAATTACATTTAATGTATTATTATTGCATGTCTAAGAGTAAATAATTTCCAACATCAACAGCTTCTAGAGATCTTGTTTTGGTCTCCATCGTAAAATATTACTGGAAAAGAAGAAAAAATATATAAAAGAGCTTAATCATGTGCTAATTTTTATAGGACTTCCTTAAAATAATAAAATAAAAAAGGCTAAAAGAGGATGTATGTATTATATTTATGGAGTTTAAGTTTGGTACTGTACACACGTGCAACTTGATTAGCTAAGAAATCATTTCTTAATTTTTATTTCCTTCTATGTATATCCACGAAATCCCAAGACAGCGAAGACTCCTCACTCATCATTAAATTAAAGAATAGAATCACTAACATAATTTTCGTTATTAGAGGTTTAGGATTCACACATCATAAATTATTTTTTACAACATGTTTTACCTTTTAAGGTAAAATTTCAAAAAATAGCACGGAGACGAAAAATATTTAGAGAAATGAAATAGTTAAAAGGGATTCGACATCTAGTATATATATCTAAAAATTATTTTAATATGAATAAATTAGATTATAATTTTCTGTTGAAGTGAGTTCAAATGAGTAAGGTGGCAGAGTAAATAATTATATTTGTCAAGTACTACTATATAGCTCTAAGCCAATCAAACACTATCAAACCCAAATTAAGATGTGGACCACGAGCAAATAAATTTGAGTCTGATATCATAAAATTAATTCAATCTCAAAAATTAGTTAATCATGTTAAGAGCATTGAATTTATATGAATAAATATTTAAAATATGAATTGTGGAGTAAATTAATTAAGGATATGAATTACGAGTAAATCAATTACTCTAACATCATAAAACTAATTCAATCTCAAAAATTAACTCGGAATAAAAACATTGCCTATGTTTAAGAAAATCACTGATAGACTCTTACCCAACTAACAAGTAACAATACAATAAATAAATAAATAAAAAGAAAACGGATGACAATTAAAAAAACAAGGGTTGGTTGATGATTTTGATTCTTCATTGTAGAATCACATCAATAGATTGAACAAAAAAAGTCATTTTCATTCTCCTCTGTATCTCTCTCTCTCTTCTTTAACAACTTCTACTTGTCTTGTTCATTGCAGATCACTTGCTTCAAGTACTAAAGCTTCTTAAATTCTTTCTACTACAAATTCATTTACCAATTTTTGGGTTTTCCCACACTTGTATACTCTTTTCTTCTTTAAGGTTTTCTACCGAAGAAACTTTAATTGTTTCACATTCTTCTTCTCTTCTTGTCATTCTTGTTTTTTTTTTTTTTACTTACATGTGATTCTTGGTAATAATGGGTGAAGAACACTTGACCATTGATCCTTCTGATAGAGCTGTTGAACAGGTTTTTCTTCTTTTCTTGATTTCATTGTTCTGTCTAGTAAATTCTTTTTTTTTTCCTATACTAGATTCTGTTTTCCCTGTTTTGTATATTTTTAGTAATGTTAACTAACAAGGGGTTAACGACAGTTTCTTTTAAATTAGCACAATTGTTTGATCAAGGCATTTAGAGCTCCTATAGTGTTACATGAGGAAGCAGTTATAACATGTCTGTGACAATCTTGTATTTGTATTTATTGTTTGTAACATTTTCTTTAGACCTTTTGTTTTGTTGCAATTTTATAGTATAGTATAGGTCTAGAGAGCTGTTAATACATGGAAAAATATGTTTTTGTTCTTGTTGCTTTGGAAGATTAAATTAGGAAACTTCATGATCTCATTACAGCTTCTTCTCACATTTGGTTAAATTTTAAACCTTATGTCTCTTAGATCTTCTTCACTAATATTATTTTCCTTGATGATGGTCTCATATAACCGACGACAATTTGTTCGGGAGTAGGCACAATTACTGTTGTTGTTGTTGTTGTCTCATGAGTCTTCTATGATCAACTTGTGGTTAAATTGCAGATTTAACTTTTTTTTTTGGGTTAGATAATCAATCTCTTGGTACTTGTAGAGTGAAAACTATGTTTTTTTTCTCTGATATCACCCCTTTATTTGTTGTTACTTCCTCCAGGCAATAGTTGCATTGAAGAAGGGGGCACATCTTCTGAAGTATGGTAGAAGAGGGAAGCCCAAATTCTACCCTCTAAGGTTATCCGCGGTAAAGTTCTAATGAAGCACATCTCATTCCTTTTAACCAAGAAAATTGTCATAACAAATAATATAATGGTTGGAATTTTGTACTGTCTGGTATAACTGAATAACCCATTGTTCTTATTGTCAAAAAAGGAGATACAATAAATTACTCTAGTTTTCGCTGTAAAATATGGCTTGACGTCCACTTCTGTGCAGTCAATGGAGAGTGTGATTAGGTAAACTAAGAGCTTAACCAAATTACTTCTTCTACTGGATCTCCCATTACTTTGATCCCGATTGTGAAAAAATGATGATCTATTCCAACTGCAGAACTAAGAAGACAGTAAATCCCTGTACGTTAGAATTCAACTTAGACCTCTAGTAGTCCTTCTTGTCGACATTAACAATAATATTCAAATTGTTTTAACAATGAATTAATAACGAGACGGGCAAAGTTCCTCTTTGCTTGAAGTGTTATTATTTGTATGTGGAAGTGCCTCTTGGATTGAGATTGTGCACTAAACTATGGTTCAAGCTCATAATGTCATTGTCATTTGATGTCTCAATTATTGTTGGTAAAGTATATGGGTTTTTCTTTCTTTCCAGGATGAGAAGTTTTTGATCTGGTACTCTGGTGAGAAGGAAAACCAACTGAGGTTAAGTTCAATCACGAATGTCATCCGCGGCCAAAGTACTGTAAGCAGTTAGGCAACCTTTCATATTAATATACATGACATATTCTCAAGACATATGTGAGATTTCCTTTTATTTGACAAGATTTTTTTTTAATTAAGGTAATTATTCAGCCTGAAATGGAAAGTCAATGCATATCACTTATATATGGAAATGGCGAGCGCACTCTTGATCTGGTAAATTGTCCATTACTCCTAATTTAATTGAAGGATGTTGTACAACAGTACAATCATGCATGATTTGTGTTTCTGTTTATCCTTTTGTTGTAATTTGTTGTTTATCTTCTTTTTATAATTTATTTTCAGATTTGCAAGGACAAAATGCAGGCAGAGACTTGGTTTGTAGGCCTGAGAGCTGTAATATCCAGGACTCACCATCACAGAATGGTGGACTCTCTGAAAAGCAAAAGAGGTGCACACAGTTGCATCAGTAGTCCAGCGGGTTATATGCGGAGGAAACAGAATCTTGGACTTTCAGCAAAGACAATCAGACTGTCTCAGGTTCTTGACATCTGTCTTTGTTTTATTAAGTTCTCAATGCTTAACCTTTTGATTAACTTATTAAGTAACTGTTATAATCCCTGTGTTTATTCTTCTTCCGACTTCAGAATGTCCTACTATTTTGTTCTTGTCTAGAAACTAGCTTTGATATTGTTCTTAGTAGCTTTATCACTTGACTTATGTGAATGGATCTCGATTCTGTTAGTTCCTGAAAGAATGAATTTGCTCCAAAAGCTTCTGTTTCCGGTACACAATCTAGTACTTATATGTTGAGTTGCCACTTTGATGCTGAATTTGTATAAAGTCTGTGAAGGACAAACAGAAAAAATAAAAATTGCTGGTGATAATAGTGGCTTAAACAACTTAGAGAGAAAAAAGGATTGTTAATAGACAGTGGTCGATATTTATTCTATAGCTTCTCGAGAATTGTAATATGTAACCGATTAAGTAAAAACTATCGTAATCGTTATGAGATCATTCCTCATGAGTGCTTCTCCGTGATGTGGCTTGATGTCATTTTCTACATTGTGTTCAAATGTTGCTGTTGGTTAGTGCACCTGTACTTTGATGTCAGTTACTTTTCTTTTGCGAGTTCAAAGCTAAAACAGGAACTTGCATTTTGATCTTTTATTTCTCAAGATTATCTTTCTTATATTTTCTGTCCTTCTGTGGCTATGTATTGTAAGACCTGTAATGAATAAGTTCTTTGTTATCTGAGAGAACTAAAAATAAAACATCCTTAATTTGCCATTACTCTAAAAGTGATATGTACTTATTTGATCAAGGTTCGCAGCTTAGCGGGGAGTCCCACTCAGTCATTTTCAGAAAGGTGTTTTACTGATGGCTTATCATGTTCTTCCGAGAGCTTTTTCTCAGAATCAAGCCTATCAAATGTAATGGATAATTTTACTTCATGTTCGTCATATTTTGAACCAGATGAGTTAAGCCAGACGAGAGCATCTTGTGCTGGGACTGAAATCCAAACTGATATGCTTGCTCCACTTTTACCATCCAGTAATGAGTCAAGACCATTTGGAAAGAATATACTGCGGGATGTTTTTATCTGGGGAGAAGGAGCAGAAGGGGGGTGCTTGGGGGTTGGGGAAGTGAAGTTGGATGCTTTGTCACCCAAACTTCTTGAGTCCACTGTGATGCTTGATGTACAATCAATATCCATTGGTAGGAGTCATGCTTCCATAGTCACCAAACAAGGTGATGTTTTTTGCTGGGGTGAAGGAAAGAATGGACGTCTTGGGCATAAACATGATATGGACACTGAACGACCAAAACTGGTTGACTCTCTTAACGGGGTTCGGGTAAAATCTGTCTCTTGTGGGGAATACCAAACATGTGCCCTGACCTTTTCTGGTGAACTATATACATGGGGGGACAACTCTCTTTGTGCTGAGTTGGTAGGTGAGGAAAAGAAGAGAAGCCATTGGCTACCAAACAGAGTATGTGGTTCTCTGGGTGGTGTAAAAATCTCTTATGTTGCTTGTGCGGAATGGCACACAGCAATTGTTTCAACATCTGGGCAATTGTTTACTTATGGAGATGGAACTTTTGGGGTTCTTGGTCATGGAAATCTCCAAAGTGTTGCTCAGCCCAAAGAAGTTGAGTCACTTAGAGGTTTGTGGGTCAAATGTGTTGCATGTGGGCCATGGCATACAGCTGCAGTAGTGGAAGTCATTGTTGATCGTCTTAAATTCAACAATCCAGGTGGAAAGCTGTTTACATGGGGTGACGGAGATAAAGGAAGGCTTGGTCATCCTGGTGAGGAGACAAAGCTCTTACCGACCTGTGTGGCAAAACTTGTTGATCATGATTTCATTCAAGTTTCCTGTGCAAGCACGCTAACCGTTGCACTATCTAGCACAGGAAAAGTTTATATGATGGGAAGTGCAGTGCATGGGCAACTAGGCAATCCAGAAGCCAAAGATAAATCATTAGTGCTTGTGCAAGGAAAACTTAGGGAGGAGTTCATTACAGAGATATCCTCGGGATCATATCATGTTGCTGTGCTAACATCAAGGGGAAGTGTTTACACATGGGGGAAAGGAGAAAATGGACAGTTAGGATTAGGTGATACAAAAGATAGAAGTTGGCCAACTTTAGTTGAATCACTGAGAGACAGGCAGGTGGAACATATTGCTTGTGGGTCAAGTACTACAGCAGCAATATGTTTGCACAAATCTGCATCTAGTACTGATCAATCATCTTGCAAAGGATGTAACATGTCTTTTGGAATTACGAGGAAGAAGCAAAACTGTTACAATTGCGGCCTTCTCTTCTGCCGCACATGCTGCAGCAAGAAAACCCCAAATGCCTCTCTAGCCCCTGACAAGACTAAAGCTTTTCGGGTATGTGATCCATGTTTTTACCAACTTCAGAGGATTGCTCAGTCAAGCAGGTCATCCAAGCTTGAAAACCGTAGTCCAAGACCCTTACCGATTACCGTAAAAGCAGTTACTTGCGAGAAAGTAGAGCGAGACGAGGCAAATACTATGTCAAGTCGAATGATGTCGACAAAAAAGTATCTAACTGAGAACAATCAATGTTTTGACAGGAGGTCTGCCAACAGTCTAGGGGAAAGTAGGCAGTTCTCTGATCCTGTTACGTCCTTGCTGGATAGTTTTCCAAGATGGGGCCAAGTTCCTTGTCCTAAAGTCTTTAGAAGAGACTATGTACAGATGAGAACCCAAAATCCTCATTTGAGGAATTCACTGGCTTCAGCTTCTCCAACTTATTTCGTAGAACCAAAAGTTGTCCTCTCTGCTGGTCTAACTGTGGAGGAAGACTTTCAAGAATCGGATAAGATCCTACTCAAAGAAGTTTGCAAGCTAAGAACTCAGGTAATCCTAATATCCAGAGTAGACACTTTGTTATTCAATTGCTTATACTTGGCTGAGAGTCTGAGACCATTAAATGTTGATGCACAACTCTGTCTGTTTATAATTGTTGCTTTGCCTGTGTACTTATGTGAAGTAATTCAGCATGAAGCTTATTGTTTAACTGGTTTTAAAAAAACTGCAGAGGTGAATAGCACAACCAATATGTTTATTTCACATAGTTTGCGAGATTCATATTTAACAGATGTTCTTACCCTGCCAATTATCTCAACTTACATTACTGACTTCAGTTGTATAGATGGATGGACATTGAGAAGGCAGTTTTCTATTATAAAACTTTCTGTATATATGCCTTTCACATAGCATAACATGAACATCAGCATTCTATTGTATGAACTTTAGATACACAGAAGATTGCTTCTCTCTCATATAGTGTTTGATTGGTCATAATTTCTAAAAATGGTCACGATTCTGACTGCTTTGCATATGTACTGTAGGTTGAAAGTCTTGAAAGATTATGTGAAACAAGAAAGGAGAAAATTCAAGAGAGTCAACAAAAAGTTGAAGAAGCCTGGTCAGTGGCTAAAGAGGAAGCTTCTAAGAGTAAAGCAGCAAAAGAAGTTATAAAAGCTTTGACATCTAGGGTAACTATTTTGTGAGTTAATTATTTTGGCTGTCTCCTTCTATAAAACAATTTGATCCATAATATATATCAACGTATTACCCCGTGGCACAAATTTTTTAAAGAAACTATTTTGTTGATATGTCCGTAATTCATCTGTGGTGGGATGCCTCTTTTTTTTCCCGCTGAAACTTGTTATGCTAATTGCAGCTTCAGGAAATGTCAGAGCGCTTTTTTGCTGGAGCAGAAGCTAATGTTCAAGCTATTGCAAATGTACTGCAGACAACATCAACATATTCAGATAGCCAAAATCATACAAGTGGACACCGAATTGTTGTGCCTGTTGCAAACACACAACTAGAGGAGAGAAATGTTGATAGCCTATGTGGTTCTCCAATTGTATTCTCTAGTACTTTGAGATCCTTCTATAACAAAGAAGACAACGTGGACTCCCGATCAACAGAAGAGTCTTGTAAAGAAGCTGATCATGTCCAAGCTGGGATCAGAACATCAAAAGTTGAATGGGTGGAACAGTATCAACTCGGTGTCTTCATTACGTTGACAATACTGCCAAGTGGAAAGAAGGGACTCAAGCGAGTCAGATTCAGGTATATTTCCTTTCATAAGTTGTATAATACAGAAAATTTTCCACCTTTGTTAATAGGTTACCAAATGGTGTTTTGGTTGAATTTTGCAGTAGGAAAAAGTTCACTGAGAAGGAAGCAAAGAAGTGGTGGGAAGAAAATCAGCTTTCTGTGTACAAAAAGTATGATGTTGAAGGATATGAAAATGTGAACCAAGTTTTGCTGAAGAAGTAGTCTCCACTTTCCTTTTTCTTCACAATGTAAATTGAATATGATTACAGTAGTGATTAATTTCAGGTTACAGAAAGGATTATTTAAGGAGCTTAACAATGTAAGAGGAAAGTGCAATGTTGTATTGCCAATGGAATATGGAAGGACTATCATACATAATTAAATATAAGGTTGTTATTAGTAATTATAAGTCAAAGTTCTTTTTCTTAAATTATGACAAAAAGATCAAATGTTTTCTAAAATGTTTTAATTAATTTAAATTCTTGTGACTTAGATTTTTCAATTTTATTATTTCTAAAATTATAATATTTGTTCGATAGTTAAAATTTTTATGGTGAATATAAGAAAATATAAAATATTTTGACGCTCTGATTATTTGAAATTTATGGAGTGACGAAGTACTCTAATAAAAAGTATTTTTCTCGTGATATTTTTGTATGAAATACTTGAAAAAATGATAAATAATATCATATTGTTTTGACTTTTGATATACTTGGATTACTTTATCAATAAGCTTAAAAGTTTTGATTGAATACTTAAGTTTTTTCGCGTGATATAAGAATTGTTATAAATATAATAACAAAAAAAGAAATATAGACAAAGTAAGTAATAAGACGAAAGTATAAAGATTTTTTAGAAATATGTTTTTTCAAGTGTATTATATATCACTATCTCAAATTTATATTTTGTTATATAAAGAGAGATTATCACATTGTCTTAAATATGATATTAATTAAAGAGATCACCGAATAGATTACAGAAGTGTGGAAGATTAGGGAAATGTTATGGAAGATCAGGGAACTGCTTTAATTTTTTAGTTCATTTTATCGAAATTATTTTCTCTAACTTATTTAATTGAGCCTCTAATTAATTCGTTTTGGGCAAGGGAACTAATTAGCGTGGCCTTTTGATTTCCGCTTTAAATGGATTTCTTTTTTTTTATCTCTTGATAAAAATATAAAGTGCACACTTAATGTCCTCTTTGAAATTCATTCATAGTTTTACGTTAAATATGTTATGGACGACTTGTTATTATATTGAAGATCTTAAAATTTTTACATTCTTCAATTTATTTTATTTATCATATTTTCTTCTCCACAGACTATGAGAAAATATTAACTTTTTCTATCATCTTACTTTTTCTCTATTATTCGACAAGAATAGAATTAGTTACTACGTATCTTAATTTTTCAAAATAACAATTGTTTTATTTGGGTTTTTTAGTATTTGGTAAAATTACAGAATGCCCTTTCACTTGTCATTTAAACCCCGGCTGTCGTCCGGCGCCTCCGCAACGGCATAAAACCCTTAGCCGTAGAATGACCTTAAAGCTCTTCAAGTGTGCTCTTCCCATTCGTTTTCTTGGTACTACATTCAAAATTTCTTCAAGATTCATGTGCGCCGACAATAAACTCGATGAACTAGTAGACCCACTATTGAAATTCCCAGAAGATGAATGTACTCCACAAGAAGAAAATAAGTTAAAAGAATCATCTTTTTCAGTTCAAGAATTGGGTTTTCTGCAAGATTCAATCTTGAGTTCAGTTAGCTCCAAAACTGACACTGGTAAGTTTCCAGAAGATGTTTTCTTGATGATAAATGCTATTAGGAACGGTAATGATGGGTTTGGAGAGAGAACTGAGAAAGCTCTTCGGTCGTTTAGGGAGAAACTCAACCCTGGTTTAGTGGTTGATGTGTTGAGAAATATACATAACCCTGAGTTAGGTGTTAAGTTTTTTAAATGGGCTGGTAGACAAATTGGTTATGTGCATAATGCGTCTGTTTATGATGCTTTGTTGGATTTAATAGGATGTGTTGGTGTACCACAACATTTATTTAATGATATAGGAAAAGACGATAAAGAAGTTCTTGGAAAGTTGCTTAATGTGTTGATAAGAAAGTGTTGCAGGAATGGGTTGTGGAATTCAGCACTGGAGGAGCTAGGGAGGCTCAAGGATTCTGGTTTCAAGCCCTCCGCTGCCACTTATAATGCATTGGTTCAGGTGTTTCTGCAAGTAGATAGATTGGAGACTGCATCTTTAATATACAAAGAGATGTCAGAGTTGAATTTTAAGATGGATAAGCATACAATAAATAGCTTTACACGATCATTGTGCAAAGTGGGTAAATGGAGAGATGCCCTTGATTTAATTGACAAGGAAGAGTTTGTGCCTGATACAGTGATTTATACTAATATGATTTCAGGATTATGTGAAGGTTCCTTCTTTGAAGAAGCAATGAATTTTCTCAACTTAATGCGCACTATTTCGTGTATTCCTAATACTGTAACATATCAAGTTTTGCTTTGTGCACTCTTAAACAGGAGAAAACTTGGTCGCATCAAGAGGATTCTGAATCTTATGATTTCCGAAGGTTGTTATCCAGGTCAGAAAATATTTAATTCTCTTGTACATGCATATTGCAGATCAGGAGATTACTGGTATGCCTACAAATTGCTCAAAAAAATGGATGGCTGTGGCTGTCAGCCAGGATATGTCGTTTACAACATATTGATTGGTGGTATTTGTGGCAACGAGGAGTTACCAAGTAAGGATGTACTAGAATTGGCTGAAAATGTATATAGTGAAATGCTGACTGCAAGACTAGTACTGAATAAAGTCAATGTGGTCAATTTTGCTCGATGCCTCTGTGCGTTTGGAAAATATGAGGATGCTTTTAGTGTTATTAAGGAAATGATGAGCAAAGGTTTTGTACCTGATGTCAGTACATACTCGAAAGTGATCGGTTTTCTTTGTAATGCCTCCAAAGTGGACAAGGCATTCCTGTTGTTCCAAGAAATGAAGCGGAATGGAATTGTTCCAGATGTTTATACTTACACAATTTTGATTGATAGCTTTTGTAAATCTGGCCTCATTCAACAGGCTCGTAATTGGTTGAATGAAATGATTCAAAAGGGTTGTACTCCTAACGTAGTGACTTACACAGCTATTATCCATGCTTACCTCAAGCAACGGAAAATTTCAGATGCAAATGAGCTCTTTGAATCAATGTTAATGCAAGGATGCATCCCAAATGTTGTCACTTTCACTGCTTTGATTGATGGATACTGTAAAGCTGGACATTTAGAGAAGGCTTGCCAGATCTATGCAAGAATGAAGGGGAGTTTAGATACCCCTGAAGTAGATTCATACTTCAAGGTTAATCTTGATGGTAATAACGAACCAAATATTGTTACATTTGGAGCTATGGTTGATGGATTGTGCAAAGCACACAAGGTGAAGGAAGCTCACAATCTTTTGGATATCATGTTAGCAGAAGGATGCGAGCCAAATCATATTGTTTATGATGCATTGATTGATGGGTTTTGCAAGGTTGGTAAGCTAGATGATGCACAGGAGATATTTGCTAAAATGTCAGAATGTGGATATAGTCCAAGCATATACACCTACAGCTCTCTAATTGATAGGCTATTTAAGGATAAACGTTTGGATCTTGCTGTAAAAGTCTTGTCTAAAATGCTCGAGAGTTCTTGCCCCCCAAATGTTGTTATATACACAGAGATGGTAGATGGTCTTTGTAAAGTTGGTAAACTAGATGAAGCTTATAAACTTATGTTGATGATGGAAGAAAAGGGTTGTCATCCAAATGTTGTAACCTATACTGCAATGATTGATGGATTTGGCAAAGCTGGAAAAGTGAATAAATGTCTTGAACTCATTGAGAGTATGGGTAATAAAGGTTGTGCGCCAAATTACATAACCTATTCAGTTGTAATAAAGCATTGTTGTGCTGCAGGATTTTTGGATGAGGCTCTCCAACTCCTTGAGGAAATGAAACAAATAAGTTGGCCAAAACACATGGCCAGCCATCTTAAGGTTATTGAAGGCTTCAGACGGGAGTACTTAGTCAGTCTGGGTATATTGGAGGACATGAGCAACAACAATTTTCTTCCAGTTATTCCAGTTTATAGGCTTCTAATTGATAGCTATCAAAAAGCTGGAAGACTTGAATCTGCCGTTGAGCTACTTAAAGAGATTTCATCTTCTTCGCCATTTCCACATCTTGATAAGAGAATGTACTCTTCTTTGATTGAGTGTCTTTCTGTTTCAAACAAAATTGATCTGGCATTTGAGTTATATGTGGACATGATGAACAAAGGTGCAGTTCCAGAGCTGACGGACTTTGTTAACCTCATCAAGGGCTTAATAAGTATGAATAAATGGGAGAATGCACTTGAACTCTCTGAGAGCTTGTATTACATGCTACATGCATCGAAATCCACCACCATTCAGCTCCTTTAGAGGTCAAGAAATGATAACATTGAGACCATCAAATCCTGAGGCACTACCTGCTGGCACCTCATATACATTCTTGGAGCTGCACAGGTTGGAAGGCTGCAGTTTGGCCTTTCTTATTAACATATACCTGCTCTGGCAGCTGAATGAGCCAGTGTTTTCTGATCGAGCTGTTAAACAGGTTTTTCTTTCTTCAAATTCTGTATTTTTTGCTTGCTTTCATTGTTTTGACTAGTATGTTCTTGTTTTTTCCTGGACTAGATTCTTGATATTTGCCGTATTCCCTTTTTTATGTTTATATTTTTAGTATTGTTATCTAACAGTGGTAAAGGATAATTTCTTTTAAATAATCACTATTGCGTAATCAAGGCATTCAGAGGTCCTATATTGTTCCATGAGGAAGCAGTAATATGTTTGTCACATTCTTGTATTTGTTTTACAGTATTTGTTCCTCCTAAGGTAAACAAGTTCCAAGTGAAAGCTATATGTATCAGGACCTTGAGTTAATTGCTTTTATTTAGACTTTCTTTTGCAATTTTATAGCATAATATAGGTCTAGAGGGCTGATGATACACATCATAGTATAACAGAAAATACTTGCGGAGATTCATTTTTAAAAAATTGATGAAAATATGTTTATGTTCTTGTTGCTTTGAAAGATGAATAGAAACTTGATGATCTCATTAGAATTTTTTCTTTGACATTTTCCCTCCATATTTGGTTAAATTTTAAACCTTAGTTTCCTCAGAAAGATTATATCCTCTAATTTGGTCATTCACCAACACCATTAAATCTTCTTCTTGCTTAAGTTAGCTCACTAATATTATTTTCCTTGATGATTGTCTTATTTAACTGACCCTATTTGTTTGGGACTTAGGCACAGTTGTTGTTGTCTCATGAGTCTTCTATGATCAGCATATGATCTAATTGCAGATTTAACATTTTTATTGTTAGATATCTCTTGGTAATTGTAGAGCGAGAAATTATGTTTTTTGCTGATATCACCCATTCATTTGTTTTCTTTCGGGGTCACGTTGCTGTTGACGATTTAAACCAGCAGGAAATTTTATTGTACTAACATCTTTTTTTCTCCTCGTGTTACTTCCTCTCTCAAACAATGTCCAGGCAATAGTTGCATTGAAGAAGGGGGCACATCTTTTGAAGCATGGCAGAAGACGGAAGCCCAACTTCTATTCTCTTAAGGTTATCCGCAGTAAATTCTTAATGAAACATATATCATTGCCTTTTAACCAAGAAAGCGTCATAACAAATAATATAATGGTCGGAATTTTGTACTCTCTGGCATAACTGAATAACCTATTGTTCTTATTGTCAAAAAAGGAGATGCAGTAAATTACTCTAGTTTTCGCTGTAACATATGGGTCGGAACCAAATTATACCTTCTGATGAATCTCCCATTACTTTGATCCCGATTGTGAAGAACTGATGATCTATTCCAACAGCATAACTAAGAAGACAGTAAACCCTTGTACATTATAATTCCATTTGGACCTCTGTTAATTCTTCTTTTTTGACATGAACTATAATATTAAAATTGTTCTGATAATGTATTAATCAGAGACGGGCAAAGCTGCTCTTGACTGGACGTGTTATTATTTGTATGTTAAAGTGCCTCTTGGATAGAGATTGTGCACAAAACTATGCTTCAAGTTCCTAATTATTAATCAGACATGCATCTTTTTCTTGTCTATGTTCTGTTCTTCATCTTAAAAGCAAAGATTTAGTTGGGATGTGCGGAGAAATGTGAATATATTTTGTAGTATTAAAGAAGCCTACAAGAGCTGGTGTTCATGGAGAGTTGGGCAACCCATCAAAAAACATGGCGTATGGTGCCTGCAGCTATTTTTTGGTGCATCTGGAACGAAAGGAATCGTAGATGTTTCGATGGGGTTTCAATTCCTAGCCACATTCTTAAATCCAACTGTTTAGTCTTGTTATATAGTTGGTTCAACCAGGCCCCTGTAACCACGGTTAATCTTTTTTTGGATTTTGTCTGCTCTTTTGTCATCTAGTAAATTCTTGTACAGGACCAGATCCCTTTTTTTGCTGTAAATATTTTCCTTGCATCTTCTTGATGCTTTCTAATGAATTATCCTTCCTTAATAAAAAAAAAAAAAAAGAGCCAAAAAGGTCAATGTGGATGCTTAAGCATAATTAATCTTGAAATTAAAATCAAGGGTTGCGTTCTTAGAGGATTGATGATTTTTCCATCAAACAAGTAAAGAATTTATAATTAACCGATGGACACAATACCAAGTTCCTCTCTCTTAAACCTCTTCTAATCTGTAGTCTAGGCATCTGCATTTCATGGAAAGGTTGAAAAGAAGAAAAAAGTAAACGTTTGGTGCTTGATCTTAAAGTAAGGTCTAATATGTTCTTATAAAGACAGAGTTGTGTCTTTATGAAAGTCTAATTTTAGATGAACCACCGAGGAAATCTGCATGTTTGTCCTTCTAACTCCTAGTTTTATCTAAAGTAAGTTAGACCTATATCACCACACCGCAGGCCAAACCATTTTCATTTGTTCTGTTTTATAAATCATTGCCATTTGATGTTTCAGTTATTGTTGGTGAATTATGTGGGTTTTGTCTTTCTTTCCAGAATGAGAAGTTTTTGATTTGATACTCTGGTGAGAAGGAAAACCAACTGAGGTTAACTTCAATCACAAATGTCATCCGCAGCCAAAGTACTGTAAGCAGTGAGGCTACCTTTCATATTAATATACATGACATTTTTCAAGATATATTCTTAAACCGTGGAATTTCCTTTTATGTGACAAGAGTGTTTTGTTTTCTAATTAAGGTAATTCTTCAGCCTGAATGGAAGTCAGTGCATATCACTTTTATATGGAAAATGGCAAGCGTACTCTTGATCTGGTAAATTGTCCATTCCTCATAGTTTAATTGGGGGATGTTGTATAAAGTACTAGCTTGCTTGCTTTGTACTTCTGTTTGTCATTTCATTAACATTTGTTGTTTCTTTCTTTTTATATTTCATTTTCAGATTTGCAAGGACAAAATGCAGGCTGAGACTTGGTTTTGTAGGCTTGAGAGATATAATATCCAGGACTCACCATCACAGAATGGTGTGGATCCTTTGAAAAGCAGTAGATGTGCACACAGTTGCATTAGTAGTCGGAGGAAACAGAATCTTGGACTTTCAGCAATGACAATCAGACCTTCTCAGGTTCTTCACATCTGTCTTTGTTTTATCAAGTTCCCAGTGCCTAACCTTGTGATTAACTGATTAAGTAACTGCTATTATTCCCTGTATGCAATCTTCTTTCATCTTCGGGATGTCTTTCGATTCTGTTAGTTCCTGACAGTATGAATTTACTCCAGAAGTTTCTGTTTCCAGTACACAATCTAGTACTTGTTTGTGAAGTGGTGAGTTTGGTGCTGAATTTGTAACAAGTCTGTTTGAAAACCTGTGAAGAACAAACAGAAAAGTTAAAAATTACTGGCGATAATAAATGGCTGAAATAACTAGAGAGCAAAAAAAAGATTTACTTATAGACAATGGTCAATGTTTATTCTATAGCTTTATCGAGAATTTGTCTTGACTGATTAAGTAAAAACTTTCATAATCCTTATCAGATCTTTAATCGTGCTTCTCCCTAATGTGGCTTGACGTCATACTCTACATTGTGTTCAAATGTTGCTGTTGGTTAGTGAACCTGTACTTTGATATCATTTACTTTTGTTTTGTGAGTTCAACTCTAAAAAGGAAACTGCATTTTGAGAATTATGAGATGGGAAGAAAGAATACCTAAGATGGGTTCCAATATAGGAGATCAAAATTCATCTGCTGCAGAATGGAATGCTTAAATATGCTACTTTGTATAGATGGATGGACATTGAGAAGTCATTTTTCTGTATATACGCCTTTCACATGTATGTTTGTTTTTTCTATAGGCTCTGCATATTTTGTGGCATAGCATGAACATGAGGTGTGTTGGCATTCTACTATAAGAACTTCAGATAAGCAGAAGATTGCTTCTCTTCTCAAGCTAATTAGGTGGAAATATGCTGTTTCTCTTTTCGTGTAATGTTTGATAGGTCATAAGTTCTAATTAGGTGCCTCAAGAGTCAAGATTCTGACTACTGTGCATTATACTGTAGGTTGAAAGTCGTAAAAAGATTTTGTGAAACAAGAAAGGAGAAAATTCAAGAGTCAACAAAAAGTTGGAGAAGCCTGATCAGTGGCTAAAGAGGAAGCTTCCAAGAGTAAAGCAGCAAAAGAAGTTACAAAAGCTTTGACATCTAGGATAACTATTGTGTGAGTTAATTCTTTTGGCCGTCTCCTTCTATAAAACAATTCGATTCATAATGTGCATCAATTTATTACCATGTGGCACGAACTTCCGAATGAAACTATTGTATGAATCTGTCCATAATTCATCGATGGGCCTGCATAAATGTTATATTCGATGCGAAGGCCAATACAATTTCCCTATTCCAACTATAAATAATAAATATGCCCTTTGATCGCTACGTAAATTTGCTAAAAATGCCAATGCCGCATCACCACCTTTTCGGACACCTGAACTCTTGACTCAAAATCTTGAGAGTTGAGCCGTATAAATCAACCCCAAAGCTAAAGCAGTCCTTTTAGGATGAGGTTGATGCTTTTATATGTCTTGATCAGAGCCTGGTCCGGGTTCAAGAATTTCCCTTATATAAAAATGAAGAGTAGAAGGGCTCATCCGAGAAGTTTTTCCCAGAGGTGAAAGGGAAGGGACAGTGGTACTTATGCAGGTCGGGTTAAATGAGCTCCATGGATAAGTAATTAAGTGCAAGCTCCAGCTGATGCCATTGATGTAAAAAAGACATCTATTATAGATTGAGCTAAATGCTGAATCATAAGTAGGGTACCAAAAATTCTTGACTTACCGCCAAATCGTGCTTTTCCTTTATTACTATTACGTTCTAACCTTACATTGTTAAAGTAAGGATTAAGTTATAGAACTAGATACGAAATAGAAAGAGAGGAGAGGAGAACTTTACTTCTCTTGTGAGGCATAAGCAACAGCAAACAATCTCTAACTAAAAAGTTTAAGATCTTTCGCATCTTGTTCGTGTTCCGTGACCTTTGTTGAGGTTTTTGATCTACCTACGAAACCTAAGTCCATCTTCTTAAATCATGCTCATGTCTGTTATTTCTTGCTACTATTTGTAGAACTAAATTCAGGTGTGTTCTGTGCCTCTGAACAAACTGTTGTAGTTTGTGACACTCCACTATATGTTTTTGATTTCACCTCTACAAGAAATGCAAGACTTTGTGTTAGAGCCAAAAAAAAAAAGCAATGAAAAAGAAAGAAAAAGGTGACTTGTTGTAGCTGCTCAGGTGGTCATGTTTGAAACCTTATGGTAAGAGTCTTGCAACTGTTATGATTATGTAGCTTATAAATTGAGAATGTTTTGAAGGAGAGTTTTTGTAGTATGGTTTAAGTTCCATTTGGTGCCTAAGTGTCCAGTCATATATCATTTTTCTCCCATAACGGAGTCTGGTAAAATGTGCTTCTCACAAGCCAAAGCATAGGGTATCACTGCCAAATGTTGACTCATCTCCTTTGTGTTGTTTATACCTTTTCTTTTTGTCAGTTTCTAATATTCATAACATGGAAATGCTAATTTTTGTTTTTCATCTAAATGCTGTCTATTAGCTAATTGTTCTCATGTGGGTATAATGTTGTTTCATGATGACAGATTTCCTGGGATTGTGTATGTGTTTTGGAAAAAGTTCAGCAAGAATTAAGTCAACTGATGAGCGAAATTTATACATGGTAATGAAGGGAGGGACAGTACCTGAACAATTTACAGGGATCTTTACTTTCTTCTACGGCAGTGAAGGTCGTTTGGTAGAGTTTATAAGAATAATGTAAAACATAGGGGTCGTTTGGTAAAGTGTGTTAGCAACAATAATGCATTAATTATGTATTAGTAATTCCTTGTTTGGTGTATTTTTTCATGGTATGCTTTAGTTATACACTCTATTGTATATTGAGGAGTGTATTACTAATACCTAGAAATCCATGATTTTAGTAATGCAAAAGATTTAATGCATGTATTAATATGGTTAAAGACTCAATTGCCTCTCAAAAGTACTTTTATATCTTTTTCACCATAATTGTGAAGGATACTTTTGTAAAATATTTTTATACAATGTACACTATTTTTAAAATATCAAATCAAACAATGCATAAAAAATAATCTATGTATGACTAATAATATTTTGAGTATTATTTTTATACACTCTATCAAACGCCTCATGTATTGTTAATGCTTGCATTAGTTGTACATAAATTATTTCTCATGTTTTGTTTGATTTGATGTATTAAAAATTGCATGCATTGTATAAAATATTTTATTTACAAAGATATCCTCCACGATTATGGTGGAAAAGGTGTAAAAAGGATTTTAAAGGTAATTGGATCTTTAATTATGTTATTAAATCTCTGTATTACTAAGACTCAGAAACGCCTGGTGTTAATGGTCTGAATTCTGATCAACAAATTTATTAACAACGTGTCACTATTCTACAGCATAAATTAAGGGGTACTTTAGGCAATTTCTTATATTAATAAAAATAAATTGAAAATTAAGTGAGTAAATAATTTTTTTTTAATATAATGGACAAGTAAAAATGCATCCGGAAATGCTAAGTACAATATGTTTGATGTTTTCTTGTAGGGGTAAAAAGAAAAAGGCAGATTTGGTAGCTTTTCAACTCCCATAGAAAATGTAGTTCATTTAGAAAAAACGTAAAACTAAGTTTATTCAACGGTGACTACTATTAGTTACTTTACATGTAAAATTAATCCTCTAAAATGGATTTAACTCAAAATTTTCTTTTCCTCTTTTTCATGTTCCAATGCAAATCTAGTCAAACTTCGACGGTTATTTTCTTCTTTTTTTAAAAAAAATAAAAACCTTATCCAATATTATTACTAAAAAGTATTTTGAGACTTTAACTTTATCAGCATGATTATTAATCCCCAGTCAATAATATTCTGTTGCTAATGATGGAAGATCTTAGGATGATGAGTTGGATAAAGCAATATACGTTGAATAAACTTTAATGCATGGGAAAATTACCCAAAATTAAATCAAATCTTCTTATTTAATTCTTTTATTAACACGTCTTTAATATGTTATGGTCGTGAAGATATTTTAATTTAATAAGAAAAATACGAAATACTTTGATTATTAGTAGGAAACAAGCTAAGTGATTGCTTTTGTTTCTTCAGATGATTGATTATATATAATAAATAAAATAATCGCAACAATTTTTTTTCTTCTTTTGGGCTGTCGATTCATGCGACGTTCGTTTTGTGCATTAGGGGGACATTCTTTCGGCAAGTGTTTTCTTCTTTAATTAAGTGGAATTATAAAATATTACTATATTAAAGGTTGGATTTGTTTTATGTAATTTAATATTATTGATTAATTTCATGATTACGTCATTTTGAATGCATGTTCAAACTACTTTCCTCATTACATAAGTTAGAACCCTTTCATGTCCCTCTTTTTCTATGGGGTTTCCAATATCACAAAGTTCGAATACTAATGATTATTGTTGAGTTAAAAATAATATTTGAGCATAGTGTGAACAATGAGACATATATAAAATAAAAAAAGAATAAATTAAAACTATGTTTTCTTTTGGGATATTATATACTATATAATAGAATGAGGTTTGAATGCATTAGGGGAATTGGATTTTGAATTTAAAACAATGATATATTGCATTCATACTAATCCTTAATATATTATAACCTTTTCATTGAATTGGATAATCTACTAGCTAATCATCGTTTATCGGTATATATGTAACACAAAAAGTTGTTCTTACGTACACACTATATTTGCTACTATTTTAAAGTATTGTTTTATTTGACAGAAATGAACATGCAATTGTACCAATCCAATTTGCAAGTTGGCAGAAAAGCAAAGAGGAAAACTTAAGAAGAACCGTAGAGAAGATGTCAATATATATATATATATATATATATGTATATATATACGGTTATACAATAATGAAGAAGAATAAAAACCTTCACGCAAATTTAAATAATTTAGTTGTTTGACTATTTAAACCTTCATTTTATTAATGAGAGTTTATGATATCATTAAGATTTTCTATTAAAAAATTAAATCATTATAAGTAAAATCTGAACAAGAAACATTATGTGATAGTATCATTGGCTTAATCTCTGAACTAGAAAGCTTAATGATACCATTACATAATATATATATATATATATATATATATTAATTTAATATCAATTAAACAAAATTATCAGTCTAAATAATATCAATATAATATATGATATAACTATTTAGTGAAGTGTCGGATGTAAAAAAACATATGTTTATAATTATTTTACGAGGTATTTGCTTATTTTCCGCATAATTACTCGTTCATTTTTCCTTCCTACTCTACTTTTTTTAAAAAAAAAATGAAAAAAAAAACGTAAAAAAAGGGGAAAGCACCAAAAGATAGATTGATGGAAAGGAAAAGCAATGGTGGAAGAGAGGGAATTTTAATGACAATGACAATAGACTGCAACAAGTGATCCTTTGCCACGTAGGATCTTTTCAATCACGTGGCAAAAGTAGGACCCATCACGACACCCACCCCCCTCGCTACCTTTATTTTTCCTAAGCGCAGTAATTCAAAGTAACAAAAATAATCAATACATTACAAAATTTTGAGAGAAACATGAATAACTTCTGAAGACAATATAGTATATTTATGTCTCATCAATCCTACGTAAATTAAATCGACTAATACAACGTATTATTCTAATATATGAAAGATATTAGTAGAAAATTATGTTTAATTTGGCGATGAATTTGTCGGTAGATCGGCGAGGAGCGGGGAATAAGCATGTGAAAAGAACATTCTTAGCAGATTGGCAGTTACGAAAGCCGCCAATACAGTTTCTCTGAAGAATTGTCTTTCTTGCAATTACATAAATACCCCCCTAGCTACTACCCCTATACGTATATTACTTACCTCTACTAACCAAATACCGAATGGACAAATCTGAAGCATAGAATATTATTGTAACTACCATGTATAAAAACACACGCTACATGTATACGATAGATAAGCGGATTCAAAATATAAATATATGAGGTTGAATAATAAAAATTAGACGACATTAACAAAAGATTTTTTTTAGTAAAACAGAATACTTATATTAATGTTTAATATGCATCATTGGGATGGACAGAGCAGAACGGTGGCGTAGTAGCGTGTAGCTATTACATACATTTACATTAGGAGCTAACATTAACAAAAGAACTGAAGTTGAAGAAAAAATAACAATTTGTAGAATACAAAATTTTAACTAGTTATTTGGACATAAACTTTGAAGAAATTGTTACAAGTTAAAGATTTGGGAGCAAAATATAACATAGTATCTTGAATACACCTCTTTATAGATAGTACTATGTAATGAAGTTTTGTATTTGCAAATACATTAAAATGAAATTAAGTAGTTACAAATGTTCGAATATATTAGTTTGAAATCACTCTCTAATTTTATGTGCATTGATCTTAGATATTGCCTATGAGAGCCAAGAATATATTATTAACGATCGTGATGAAATGATAAATATTATTTAATTGAAAATAATTCCTGAAAGGCCTGACGACTTGATGGTCGCATAACAATAGTGATATATATATATTGATATGCTATTGTATGTTTATTAAGATGAAAAATAGAGATTTCGATTCAAACTTTGATCAAAATAATTTTTTTTATATTAATCAATCCGCAAAGAATATATAATAAAAAACTGCATAAATAAAGAGGAGTTTGTAGTATATATTTAATTTGAGCTTGAGAGGAAAGATAAGTAAAGCTATCATTTGATGTGAAAAAACAAATTTAAAGGGAAAAGTAGCTAAAGGTAGGGGTGGCAGCCACCCTATTTGCTTTTTGGAGTTACTTCTCTTTTTGTCTTGTTATCATAAAAACCCTTCCATCCAATTCCTTTCAACTTCCTCATCCTTCTTCTCAAACTGTTGAGTTCCCCCCATCATCCTCTTAATTTGGATCTTCCTCTTCAATATCTTTTGCTCTATATTGCCAAATTAGGAAGAAGAAAAAAAGTTGAAGAGAGAAGTTTCAAATTAGGAGTATATATATATATATATGGCACCTGTTTCATTGCCACCTGGTTTTAGATTTCATCCTACTGATGAAGAACTTGTGGCTTATTATTTGAAAAGAAAAATCAATGCCAAGGAAATTGAACTTGACATCATTCCTGAAGTTGATCTTTACAAATGTGAGCCATGGGATTTACCAGGTACCTACCTATATGTATAAAAACTCTTTTGATTTTCTATAGTGGAACCAAAACATAAACATACCTAGCTTGTTCACATAATTTAATTTATGTGTGATCAAATTATATGAAAGGAAAATTAATTCCCATATGTAACATGCATCTTCTAGCTTAATATTTCTGTGTGTAATATTAGGCTTCTAGTTTTCAATAAATAAATAGATTGGTAATTTAGAAAGATAAATTAATTAAACTACATACCATTCATTTTGAAGGTGTAGAGAAACGAAAAGATATTTAATTAGCCAAAAAGATTTATCACAAAGTGATTGTCAAGAAAGGTATATACAACAAAGATATTACCAATTACTATTTCCTTAATTAACCATGTGTTTATTCATTTTATAATAATTAATGTTTGGAAGTGGCCATTAATTACTTTATTTTTATAAAAATAATGGAATTCAATGGATATTTCTTCTTCTTCTTTTCAAGTCTTAGAACGTAAAAATGAAAATTAAAGCACCCGCAAGATAATTAAATCCATATAGTAATTCCATACGCGTGCTTAATGACTAGTATGTTCTGATTATTGACACTTTGCATCACACTTTAACAGTCAAATTAAAAATCATATAATGCTTTATTATATAAAAATGTTAATGTTGGTCCCTACATCTTTTGATCTTCTATTGAATCTTAAAGACTGTACTTTGATAATTCGATGATGATTTATCGAAGTCAAAAGTCAGTGTTCAAAAAGAAAATGACATGATTGCAATATTGTTTTATTTCATGAGCTGCAACTCTTCTTTTCTTTTTTTTTACCTTTTATCAAAAAAATTATTTTAATCCCTTTGATGATTACACGTCCTTTTCAGTTTTTCATTTTTTTTTGTCTAACTCAATCATTCTTCATTTCCCATGAAGATCTTGTTTTCATTGGTTCATTTGAAATATGAAAATTTTTTTGCTTTGTGACTCAAATTATTGTGCACTACAGGAAAGTCTCTATTGCCTAGCAAAGATCTAGAATGGTATTTCTTCAGTCCCCGTGACCGTAAATATCCAAATGGATCAAGGACAAATCGGGCAACGAAAGCTGGATACTGGAAGGCGACGGGGAAGGACAGGAAAGTAAATTCACAGACAAGGTCAGTGGGGATGAAGAAAACATTGGTGTATTATAGAGGGAGAGCCCCTCATGGAGCTAGAACTGATTGGGTTATGCATGAATATCGATTAGATGAACGTGAATGTGAAGTTGCTAATGGCTTGCAGGTACACAAATATAACTCTTAAACTAATTATAATTCATTGGACCAGGCCTCTAATTATAATTTGACTTGAAATGCTATACACAGGATGCATATGCACTGTGCCGAGTAATAAAGAAGAATTTGAATACGACCAATGGAGCAAAAATAGGGGAGCAGCAGTATTATGGTAACGCGGCAACAAGTGATAGATCATCTAGCGTTGATCATGTTTACTCTCATGATGGGGGAAGATCATGTCATGATATGATGGAAAGTTCTCATGGATTAATGCCATCATCATCATCATCCACATCCATGGCTGTCCATGGAAGTTCTAATGTTTGTGCTCCAAGTGATGGTGATGATGATAAATGGATGCAATATTTGTCATCAAATGAACCTAATTTTACTTTCAACAACAGTTTGCAGCCCATTCCAAATTGTGGAACGTTGCCATTTCCCCCATCTAAGGTACGTAATGTCTTCATGTAGCTTGCTGATATGTTTAGTTTATAAATTTAATATCTTAATGTTTCTATAAATATGGTATTACAATGATAGTTTAGTTAGAGAGTTGTCCACACCTTCACTCTAACCCACTAGGTTTGATGGTGTAAATATTTTTTAAGTACGATTAGTGAATGACAGGTAACATGTCTTATATATCATTTTACATGTTAGTACGTAGTTTTGTTATTTAATTTATAGATCGTTACTTAGATGGTATTATAGTGTAAAATTTCTAATAAACAATATATTACTAATCTATATACATGTGATCAGGTTGATATAGCATTAGAGTGTGCAAGGTTGCAACATAGGTTCACATTACCTCAATTGGAGATTCAAGACTTCACTCAAGTTGGCAGCTATGTTGATCATGCAAAGATACCAGCTCAATCAAGTTTTATTCAACAAGCTTCACAAAATCATGTAATCAATCAAGATTATTCATGGAGTGGAAATTATAATTCATCATGTGCTCCTAATATGGATGATGACTTCTCTTTCTTAATCCCTCTTAATAATAGTAACCAAATCCATCATCATGGTGATTTGGGCTCATTCAATTTCATGGAACAAGATGAGAATGTAATTAGGTCCATTGATATTGGAGATTTTGATCATCAGGACTTTAAATCTGATAGAATGGTGGAAAATTTGAGATGGATAGGAATGTCAAACAGAGATCTTGAGAAGGTAATTTTATTAATCTAACTACTAATTATATATTTTCCCATTTTTAATTAAACCTTATATATTCTAGCTCCACTCATATATATATATATATATAATTAATCCCTAGAATCCATTATGCTAATTATGCATTTACTTTTCCTTTCTACTTTGACAGACATTTCTTGAGGATTATAAAACTGTTCCACTAGAAAATGTTGCAACAGTCCACATAGAAGCGCATGAGCTTCAAGGTATATATATAAACTCCCCTAAATATATATATATATATATTCCTTTTCAATTTCTGTTCCATTTTATGTAATACATTCTCGTTTTTTAGTTTGTTTTAAAACAAGAATTTTGCTACTAATTAATTTCTATAATTGATTTTTTTTTAATTTTGAACTTTTCATTTTATTCTTCATGAACATGCTTTTTTTAGCCATAAAAATATAATTATGAGATACAACTAGGGTTTAAACTTGTCGATTTTGACCTTACGGTTTTAGTACTTAATTTATCCACCTTTTATATAGGTTCAAAATTTAACGTTTTATAACCAGTCAAATACTGTCATATAAAATAAAATGACACGAATTATATGTTCCTTCCTCTCTTTTTTTCTGTTAAGTTTGTTTTTTGATATATCTTAGATTACAGGTGAAAACAGTGGTCATAGCAACAGCTTCATTACTGGATTCAATGAAACAGAAGCAAACAACTTCTCAATAGGATTTGACAACTTTTTGGATAATGATGGTGACATTGATGGTTTTTCAAATTCCCCAAGCTTTGAAGTGTATGAAAAAGTTGAAGTGAATCATGGTTTTTTTATAGCTACCAGGCAAGCATCCAAGACTTTTTATCATCAAGTGACACCTTCTAGGACACTTAAAATTCACAAAAACCTAGTTCCACTCCATGATTTTCCCAAAAGTTCAATTAATAATTTTGTCACTAGACCATGGACAACAACTATGAGAACTTTGGTGGGTATGGTTGCAATTTTACAAACTTTTTGGCTCTATTTTGGTGAATGTTTGGAGTTGGAGGCAAAAGGTTTCAAATTGGAAGACAAGAAGGGTGTCTATGAAGAATGTTGCTTAATAGAGGGGGTGGAGAAGAAGATCAAGAAAGTTCATGATTTTAAATGGGATTTTTATAAGCAAAATAAATTCCCAATTGGTGAAAAACAAGAAGAAGGGATCAAATATTGTTGCTATGTGGAAAAGAAATGGCCTAATTATCTTACACTTGTAGTTGCTCTTTCTAGCATTTGGTTGCATCATATTATTGTCCCTTCATTTTGACTTTTTTCTTTTCTTTTCTTTCACATTTTAGCATTTTGTTTGTATTGCTAACTATAGTTGTGTTGGGGAAGGCCTAATATTAAGAGCCCCCCTTGAATTAGATACCAAAAATATAAATGTACTTTCTCTATCAAATTATACTTTAATATATAGTGAGTTTTTGTTTTGTAATTGAGTCATCATTTATTGTTTATCTTAATTTGGAGAATGACAATGTATTCATCTACTTGTTCCATTCACTACATTTAGCGTGAACTAAAAAAATGTGGAATCTTCAATCGTGAACATTTCGATAATAAGGGAGTCATATCTTTTTAAATTTGAATTAGTCAGATCACTGAATTTCGAAAAGGAAAAAGATGTGGTGCTATTCATTGAATACCTTAAGAATTTTTGCAAGTGGATAGTTGAATGTTCACGCTTAGAACTGTTGAGTCTGTGAAAATATAGCAAAGATAAGACTTAAAGGTAGCAAAAGCATCAAACTCCAACTAACATGCTCATATGTTTTTGCTTTTGTTTGGTTTCTTTTTGTCCTCATTTATTTCTTCTTCTTACCTTAAAGTGTCTGCCCAATATTGTACTTGTACATTCAACTATTTATGCTTTTTGTCTGTCTCTTCAAGTTTTCTTGTTTATATTCTTTTTTGATGCACTATTTTTACTTCCATTACTTCTTGTTTGTTCTCACCAAATTTTTGTTGTGGCTTTCTAACATCTTTATATATCTCTATTTGTATTTACTTTTCCCCAATTGTAATATGGATTTCAAATTATATCATATATAGTAATTTGATTCCCAAAAGTCTGAAGGGGGTTTGTGATAGTAAGTAGGATTTGATATAATTCGATACTTCTAATCTAACTTATATACTTAACTTTAAACTTCAAATTTTAAATCCGTTTCTACCCATAGTAAGTTCTTTTACTTACTTAGATAAGATGAAAGAAATATAAACTCAGATCTTTTGTTTGAAATATCGTTACTCCTATCTCACAAAATAATCCTTCTCATAATTTCTCATCATATAGGTATATAATGCAAATATATGTAACACACAATGATGGGTAGAAGGGGGAAGGTTGATTTATAGGATAACTTAGTTCGCGTACCGAACGACTCATAAATATTAAAAGTTTATTGTATAAAAGGAATTAAGGAGGTGGCAAGAAGGTAATGGGCAGCACATGATGGATGCTAAAACAGTAGAAAAATTTTGAGCGCTTTAGAACAAATAGAAAACATATAGAAACAAGATGACAAAAACAAGTCTAATATTTTCAGTGTACTCACGGGTCACATAAATTGGAAATAACCAGTAAAAAGAACTTAATACTAAAAAGGTACAGTCCTTTTTTCACATGCCAACATTACTGAACTCAAATAATTCGTAACCCCAAATTCAACTGTTTCTGTGAAGTATGTCCCCACCCTCCACTACCTACTTTTAATATTTGAATCTATGATAACACGTTATAACCGATTAAATTACACTGATACTCTGATTATATTTTTAGAAAGTTATTATAAGTGTTAGCATTTCTTTCACCCCTTCACTCAATCCCCCTAGCCTAATTTTGTCAGTGTATGTACACATAAATATGTATTTACTCTCACATTTTTCTACTAATTTGTATGTGGTGCAAATTTTGTTTGTTCTGTTGTGGTGCATTCAGAGTTTAGACTATGCAAATGCAGCAATTCCAACAGTGAAAGTTGGTAATATATCAAAAGTGGGAGATTCTGCATATTTTAGGATATACTATGGACAAACCTTCAAAGTTATTAAGAACACCCTTGATGGAAAGAGTTATCTTCTTATCCAGGTAACTACATTTATTTCTAGCTTTTTTTAAGCCATGGAACAGATTATGTAATTGTTATTGTATAGTTCATTGCTAGAACAGACTCTGGCAAGAAGTAGGATTTAAGTGATATACACCGACAATGTCCGCCTATATTTAAGTTATAATAGTAGTTTATTGTTACCGATTCTAATTGGGTGAATATTTTTCACACCTTTAGTCTTGTTTGAATTTAGTTAGAACTGTATAAAAAAAAAAGATGAAGTTATTTCAAGGCTAGAATTTACTTGAAAAGAAGATGATAAGGGTTAGTGGACCACAAAACTTGGACATTAGAAGTAGTAGGGTCAAGAATATTTTTTAAAAATGAAAGAGAGTTTTACTTCTTTTCATTTGGTCCTCTGTAGTTGGCAATCCAACAACTCACAAAGTACTTCTTGGTTGCTGAATTCCATGGCACAAGTTGCTTTCTTTTGAACTTTCCGTTGGTGTTGTTTTCTTGGCTAAATGATCAATCTGCAGAAAAAAAAGTAAAAGTGGCACTACCTACAGGGTACAGCTACATTATTCTTATTGATCAATACAGTCATGAATTAGCTAGTTTTCGTCTTCTATTGTTCCCTTTTTAGGAGAAGCCAGGGGATTTTACAGCCATGTATAAGAGCATACCTTTGACAGAACCAGAACTTATAGAGAGTGAAGCTTCTTTGTTTTAAAATTCTTTCAACTAGATCTATATATTTATCCGCAATCAGGGAGAGAGGGGGTTCATTGCTGGAATATGCATATATAGTAATTTTGAACACCCTTGGTGCCCGCGTTAATATTGGAATCTAGAACTGGTCATATACTCTAACAAAATGCTTTTGTGTGAATTCCAGCTAGTTGCAAGTTCTTAGTTCTTTTGTGATCTAAGAATACGTGATACAACCTTGGGAGAACCACATCTTTAAAGCTAGCTATTAAGGTGGGAGAGCCCAAGGCTATATAGCCACATGCCCACATCTTTAAAGCTAGCTATTAATGTGGGAGAGTCCAGGGCTATACAGCCACACGCTGCACACCTTTAAAGCTAGTTATTAAGGTGGGAGAGTCCAAGGCTACATAGCCACATGCCCACACCTTTAAAGCTAGCTATTAAGGTGGAGGAGCCCAAGGTTATATGAGCCCCGCATCAGCTCTCCATTTAACCAAAGTCCCCTACCTAGCATTAGGATCATAACAATATGATTCTAGGAAACCAATTCTCTCCTGATTTACTAGAATGTAAATTTTATGCAGAACAACACAAGAATGGCCAGTAGAACAAAATATTGCACCTCAAGAATAAAGTCTTTTGTTATCCCACTAGCAAACTACTCGATCGAGACTGACTACTTTTTTCCAGGTACACCATTTTTAACCATCCTCCTTGTTTTTTTTTTCCACTTTATAACATCATATTATAAGCTTTATATGTCTTTTTGGTACGCGTTGATAACTCATGCACTGACTGTTTCTCTTTTTTCTTTTCTTTCTTTCCTTCAATTCACAGTTTCCTTTTTCGAGGTAAGAATGCACAGTTTTAGTACTATTCTGATAGCTGTATTACTAGATTGAAAATTTTTGCGTGGAATATTGCAGCTTCTAGGCCTATTGGGAAACTTGAAAGGCATAACATCAACATACGTGGCCTCCCAATGTGTACTGAAACTATACCACGACGGACAAGTGGAGAGCATTAACAAGACTGACCATCAACAACTTGCACAAAAAGCAGCTCACTTCATCGCCAACACGGATGAATCTCAACCCTGCAACTTTGCTACATTTGTCCCTATAGGTGAAGATGCACCTCTCCAGGTACACAAGGGACTAAAGATTTAACACACTTTGACAATGCAATTAAGTTCTTTCTATTTTGCGGAGCTTTGCTTTGATCTCTGGTTAGATGGTTACACACAATTTGTACTACTTTAACAGCGTGCAGAGTGGATAAAGTACTTGGGAGTTTTTGCGAATATGGAAAACAGGGCAAACCAAGTTTATGATGCAGTAAGTGAAGAAATGGGACATCCTCAGTTTCCAATATGATGACAATAGTTAGAAGAATTTCTTGTTTATTAAGGATTTTGCTTCTTTTATGGACAGATTAAGGAGAACTATTTGTGCTTGAGCAAAGCTGCAACTGGTAGGAGTTCATTAAAACCAACTGTCTCTTGGATGGAGTATAAAGATGTGTGTACACCGACTCGTGAACCCAACTTTTTTACAATAATCATTTGTTTTACAGTTTCCGTTTAACATACACCTATTTTCTTGAATAGGGAGTGTGGTTATTCACAAGAGATCCATACAAATTAAAGGTTAGATCTTTCTCACTTTCAAGTTTCAATAGTTTTTTGATCAGTTTCTCGAGTTCAGCTATACTAATTTGACAATGCAGTTTGTAGAGGATGCTGGTGGAGTCAATGTTGATGATTCCATCAACAAAGTCACATACAATATGTCTAATCCTGATGATTTGGAAGAGATTCATGCCATTTTGTGTGTATGTTAATTCTCTCATCTGATCATTTAGATTATCAATATGTCAAATCTCCTTCCGCTCATTTGTTTTTTTTTTTTGGTTTTTGTTTTGTAGACTGTGGATGTAGTGATTGATGAAACATATACCTCAGATCCAGCGGCTTATAATGGCTCCACATTTCTCGGAAACATCAATTTGGAAGATCAAACTTGCTTTGCTTTTCTCACAAATCAAAGCATATGGAGATATGATAAAAGAGTGCAAAATTCTGTAGTCCTCGGTAGGATTCTCTTCGTGTTTCAAAGATTATTTGGAGTTGAATGCATAACCAATTTAATTAGTAATAGAGAACCTTGTTTTCTATTATTTCTGGGACTGACAGTGTTCACCTTTTGCTTGTTGAAGACTGGTATGATGGAGCTGTCTCTCAACCCCAACTGGTCCTAGCAGATATTATTGAAGCATTATATCCTACAGGAAATTATAACACTACATATTTCAGAAATATCGCAAAGGTATGACAATTTTATATTGCATACAAGTTCAATTAACTTCTACATTGTGACTACCGCGTCACCTAAAAATGAAAAATATTGCCTGTCATAACACGTCAAAGAAGAAATTGAAAGTCACTAACATTCTGGCATGTTAACTATTGCAGGGAGAAGGGATCATAAGCATTGTTCCTGAAATGTGTGAAAGAGATAGCTCCATCCCAATGGAACCTACAGTTGTAGCTTGCCAGTAACTAGCAATTCTTTCACATGATTTTTCGCTTCTTTTTTTTAAGTCGCATTTTGGCCTGTTAATTGATCTGCTATGTAGTTATAAGATTAGATTCGAACGGAACCAATTTATATATCAGTAAAGTCGAAGTCAATGGGGTAATACGTACTCTGAAGAGTCTTGCATAGTCACAAGCAAATTTTCTGCAGAATTTAAGTTAAACCAACGGTACTAGCCGCCATCAGCTTCAGTTTATTGCTTTACAGGGTTAACATTGGGTGAGATATGTTTTGCTATGATGTCATCTAAAATTAGGTTCTACACCTAAATCATACGGCAAAATCTAGGTCAAAGAGAGAAAAATTGTCCAAACTTTATAAAGAATTCACTAAAATAATACTTCATCATTCTTTTAACCGTAATGGGCTTCACATCTTGACATGTTCCTAATGTTACCTACTTTGAAGAGATAGAAGTCATTTCTTGAAGTGCTTTAATCCGGACAACCGAGAAGAAATTAAAGGTTTGTCATTTCTTAAAGTGCTTAAATCCAGACAACCGAGAAGAAATTAAAGGTTTAGTAAGATGAAATCAGATGATAAAATTGAGAGTTGAGTTTATTAGTTATGCGTTTATAGATTACTGATGTGAAATCGGATAGTTAAATTGAGAGCTGATTTTATTAGTTTGCTAGTGTAAGACTTCATAAATGAAATCATATTTGTAAAAATATGACACGTGGGCTCAACTCAAGACCATAATCAATTAATGTGAGACTTTTACCCAAGCCCGATTGGAGCGTGGACTGGGAGCCCAAATAGGGATGACCTGGCTTTGATACCATGTAAAAGAAAATGACATTTGGGTCTAACTCAATCTCAAAATCTAGCTTATGAGGGGAGCATTGTCCAAACTCATATAAGGAGTTCACTAACTCATTCTCTAACCAATGTGAAGCTTTTATCCACTCTAACAAGATTCTACCAAACAAAATGAAATCCGATATCTCAATTGATAATTGAGGGATCCGCTAGGTTTGATGGACGACAATTTTGAAGACTTTGATAACATAGAATTATTAATGAATATGACTAATATGTAATGAAGTGGGTTGAGCAAACATATCTTCTCTTATCGAGTTATCTACTATATGTTGTTACTAATTGGAGGTAATAGATCTAGAAATATTGTTTTTGGATGTTAGTTTAATTCGGGCGAAAAATAAATTTGGACATCACAGTTATCAAATTGTTTTTCTATGTTAATTTTAATGCACATGAAAATACATCTGGACATGACGTCTACCAAATTATTCTCCGTAATAATTTTAATCCACGCAAAAATAGATCTAGACATTGCAGTTACCAAATTGTTTTCCATTGTGAGTTTTAATGCCTGCGAAACACACCTGAACATCGCAGTTGCCAAAATTATTTTCCCGTGTTAGTTTTAATTCGCGCGAAATTGGACATCACGATTATCAAATTACTTTTCCTTGTTAGTTTTAATGCGTGCAAATACAAATTTAAATATCACAAGTATCGTATTTATTTTTTTGTGTTAGTTTTAATGCATGCAAAAATAGACCTAAACATCACGACTACCAAATTATTTTCCTACATTAATTTTAATGCGCGCAAAAACAGATTTTAATTTTAATGCGCGCGAATATAAATTTAAATATTACGAGTTTTGTATTTATTTTCTTATGTTAGTTTTAATGCATGCAAAAATAGACCTAAATATCACGACTACCAAATTATTTTCCTACATCAATTTTAATTCGCGAAAAAGAACACCATAATTACTTAATTGTTTTATGTGTTCAAAGCGTGATGCATATTGTTAGTCTTGCACAACTAAAGTGAAATATTGTTAAAAAGACCCTAATCGGTAATCAGAAGGAGAAAACGGTATCGCATCTTTTTCCCTTTTACAAGAACCCTATCTGCATCAGCCGGACGGTATGAGTCGGTCAGTGGACGAGCTCGGAACTACCAAACCGGATCCGACGAAGAAGCCCGTCTTCCTCACCAAAGCACAGCGAGAGCAGCTAGCCCTACAGCGCCGCCACGATGAAATCGCCGAACAGAAACGGCGGGCCGAACAGCTTCTCCAACAACAGGGTAACAACCGCCCTTCCTCCACCGATAACGACCATGAACGAGATCATCGTGACAGAGATAGTAGGGGTGATCACCATCGCTCCAGGGACCGGGACAGGGACAGAGACAGAGACAGAGATAGGGAAAGAGAAAGGGAGTCGAGGGACCGGGAGGTGGAGCGCCGGAAGCGCGAGAGGGAGCGTGACGAAGAGGTGAAGGAACGAGAGCGAGCTCGACTGGACAAATTAGCTGAGCGAGAGCGAGAGAAAGAGCTTGATGCAATCAAAGAGCAGTACCTTGGCTCCAAAAAACCTAAGAAGCGGGTGATTAAACCTAGTGAGAAATTCCGATTTTCGTTTGATTGGGAGAACACCGAGGACACATCTCGCGACATGAACGCTCTATACCAAAACCCTCACGAAGCCCGCTTACTCTTTGGTCGCGGATTCCGTGCTGGAATGGACCGGAGGGAGCAGAAGAAGCTTGCTGCCAAGAATGAGAGAGAGCTGCGGGAGGAGATCTGGAAAAAGGATGGCGTTGAGGAGTCTGCCGTAGAAGCAGCTGCCCTGAAGAAGAAGGAACAGGATGCCGACATGTATGACACTTTTGACATGAGGGTCGATCGCCATTGGTCAGACAAGAAGCTAGAGGAAATGACAGAGAGAGATTGGAGGATATTCAGGGAGGATCACAATATATCATACAAGGGGTCGAGGATACCCCGTCCAATGAGGAATTGGGTCGAGAGCAAGTTAACTACTGAGTTGCTCAAGGCTGTTGATAGGGCTGGCTACAAGAAGCCGTCTCCCATACAAATGGCTGCCATTCCGCTTGGACTTCAACAGCGTGATGTGATTGGCGTTGCAGAGACTGGTTCAGGTAAAACTGCTGCTTTTGTTCTCCCTATGTTGACTTATATCACTAGGCTTCCTCCATTGAGTGAGGAGAATGAGGCGGAGGGGCCATATGCCGTTGTTATGGCCCCCACACGAGAACTTGCTCAACAAATTGAGGATGAGACTGTCAAGTTCGCACACTATTTGGGTATCAAAGTTGTTTCTATTGTTGGTGGGCAGTCCATAGAGGAGCAAGGTTTTAGGATTAGGCAAGGTTGTGAAGTTGTGATTGCAACCCCTGGGCGACTTCTTGATTGCTTGGAGAGACGTTATTGTGTTCTGAACCAGTGTAATTATGTTGTTCTTGATGAAGCTGACCGTATGATTGACATGGGTTTTGAGCCTCAAGTTGTTGGTGTACTGGATGCTATGCCTTCAAGTAATATGAAACCGGAGAATGAGGATGAAGAGCTTGATGAGAAGAGAATTTATCGAACCACTTATATGTTCAGTGCTACCATGCCACCTGCTGTGGAGCGGCTGGCTAGAAAATACTTGAGAAATCCGGTTGTTGTGACTATTGGCACTGCTGGAAAGACTACTGACCTCATCACTCAGCATGTGTTTATGGTAAAGGAATCAGAGAAAATGTATAAACTGCAGAAATTGCTGGATGAGCTTGGAGATAAGACGGCTATTGTGTTCATCAACACTAAGAAGCAGGCTGATTTTGTTGCCAAGAATCTGGATAAAAACGGCTACAGGGTAACCACACTGCATGGTGGAAAGTCTCAGGAGCAAAGAGAAATCAGCCTTGAAGGATTTAGGACCAAGAGGTACAATGTGTTAGTTGCTACTGACGTTGCTGGTCGTGGTATTGATATACCTGATGTGGCCCATGTGATAAACTTTGATATGCCAAACAATATTGAAGCATACACCCATCGTATTGGACGTACAGGTCGTGCTGGAAAGACGGGTGTAGCCACAACATTCTTGACCATGCAGGATACTGAAGTCTTTTATGATCTTAAACAAATGCTCACACAAAGCAACAGTCCTGTTCCCCCAGAACTTGCCCGGCACGAGGCTTCAAAGTTCAAGCCAGGAAGTATTCCCGACAGACCACCTAGGAGGAATGATACTGTATTTGTTCATTAAAGTTGGAATTGCTACATATGCTATTGTAGGGGTCAAGTGTTGGGAGTTTCTATAATGGTATCTGCTGAAAAAATGGAGCTAGGTGGGTGATTGATCGAGTTGGTAGATAGATAGGAGGGTTCAAACATAATGGAATTGAAGTGGTAACAATGTTTGGTAATGAGTTTTTTTCTGTTACTAACAAGTAATGTGCTGTCAGCTTTGCTGAAGGGATTTGCTTTTTTATTCTGATTCCGTTTGTCGATGCCTAGGCTTTACTGAAGAGCTTCCTGTAAACTCTTAAACATTTCTTGTGTTCCCTTTCTTTATTACTTAATCTTAAGATAGTCTCAGGAACTTAAATTTATTGCCGAAGTATGAAGTTTATCGCCAATTAGTTAGCAAGTTCTTTGGACAACAGGTACATGTGCGTATGGAATTTTTTGGTAAACCAGTCCATATTCTAGTAGATATAACCTACTTCCTTTATGATTGTTTTACGTTATTATGTTATGTTCTGTGGTTCTCATTTGCTTCAACTCTATCTAGCCTCACACAACTGCACTTAATATTCTTCATTTGTGTAATCCAAAGTTTTTACCGAAATGCACTCTCAGTAATCTGTCAATCAAGTCATGCACCACCATTTCAACCTCTTTTCTTAAAAGTTTTGAGGTAGACACCAAAGTCTGTAAGCTGGTGTTATTTCTGTTTGAGAATTTGATTGTCATATTGTTTTTTTAATTTACAATTTGAGAAAAATTGATTGAAATCTGAAACATCTTCTATAATTTGTCTGTGTTCCATTATTGCTTTTAGTTGGGATTTACACTTTTTGAATAAGAGGGATTTACTTGCTGAGAATGTCCATGCTCGTGCAAGTAAACACTGGACTTCCAATATTCAAAAAGATAGATTTGAGCAATCAATCTGGAATTTGGAAGCAAGCAAGACACAGCCACTGCTGGTTTTCATTTATTCTGTCTTGAAATTGAATTACAAATCACACTTAAAAAAGAAAATTACACTCTCTCTTTATTTGCGTGTTACGGTTGACAATGAGGGAACAAGTATCATGACTGGCTGTTCGATGATCCAAACAACCTGCAGGATGACACTTCAAATCGTTAGTAACCTCCTCAAAAGGGGAGGGAGGATAAAAGAAATAGACACATCCGTGATCCATGCAGTAGCAATTGTATCAAATCTTACTTCTGCAACCTTGATTGTGAGCGCCTGGTACCATAGAAAAAATTGCATACATCAGTACAGTTGCTGTGTGGTTCTAATTTACTACTAGAATATTCTAGGTCCCTTGAAAAACTGTGGGCAAAATTTTTAGAGCATACCTTTGTGATAACTGTGGCTTAACTTTCACCCTCTCGGGTCTCTCCTTTGGCCCTTCTGTTTTTTCGTCAATTTTGATCGGCACATCTTTTATCTGCAGCAAGTGTAATTTAGGAAGCAAAATAAGAAAAGTATATCTCATAAGGATGTTTGGAGTAGAATGTAATGCAGGCATTCAGAAATATACCAAGTTTCTGAACTCGAGATTGTAGAAAGTATCGATGTATCTTTGCTTTGCTTGTTTCTGATCTTTGTACAATGTCCTCCAAAAAGTGTAGATTGACCCCATATTCAATACCTTGTTTGCATAGATCTTCCATGTGTAACTGCAAAATATGAGGATTAAAGGATTAAGAAAATTTCAACCAGATATATGCCTCTCTGCAATTTGAACAATTGTTTATTTGTGAGTTACCATTCATATATACGCTTTAGACCCTGGGCTGAAATCCTGTTCCAATGCTCAGGATCCTCCTTGCACTTCTGGAAAAAATTGGCAATTTTGTTGCTTGATTCATCTCCATTATTTGGATCAATATGGAAGCCTGAAATCCCATCAACAATAATCTCAGCAGGGCCGCCTTGGCTGGTAGCGAAGGTTGGTAATCCACAGTTCATTGCTTCAATGACTGTAAGGCCAAATGCTTCATATAAAGCAGGCTGCACAAAAGCTCCTTTTGAATCTGCTATTGTGCGGTAGAGTTCGCTATTCCTGTATCTATCAGTCTGAGCTGCTATCCATCTAATCTGACCCTTAAGCTGGTATTTCTCTATCAGTACATGCATCTTTTTTATTTCAGCTGCTTCTTCTCTATCCTTGGATTTTGTAGGATCAAAGGAACCGCCAACCACAACAAGGTTCACTAAGCTTCTGAGCTTCTTGTTCTTGCCAAACCATTCAGTTAGTCCAGTTGTGTTCTTCACTGTGTCCAGCCTTGCCATGGTGAAGAGGATAGGTTTCGTTTTGTCTTCTAAATATCCACTGTGGTTGAAAGAAGTAAAACATTACTACGTAGAACTGTGGGATATTCCTATTGGCACTAAACTGAAGTTTGAGCACTAAGACTTACATGTGCTCGTCATTATCCACTTTACTAAAAAGAAGCTTCTCAATGGCAGGTCGGAAATCAGTCAAACGCTTCTGCTTTTCTGTGTAAGGGAAATATACTGACTGGTCTGCCCCAGGAGCAGCAATGTTAAATTTAGGATCAAAGACATTGATGCCTGAAACAACTCTATAAAGCCCTGGAAGGGTAAATGCACTGTGACTTTCATATTGCCCTGGCCTGTCTTTGCTGCAAATGTTAGCACATAAGAATGAGATCCATGAAGTTTCAATAATTTGAGCAAATACAAAACTGGATTTGTGATGTGTATTCAATTCTATCATATTAATGCATTACTTAATCTCTCTAATTCTTACCTTCCAGCTATTTCTTGATATGTGCTTGTGATAACAAAATCTGCAGAATTCATTGCAATCAAATCAGCTGTAAATTGGCACGAAAAGTGGTACTTTGGATCTAGTTCCTTTAATTTGATGTCAGAATCTTCATATTTAGTCTTTTCCAGTGCATGAGCAATTGTTCCCTAGTACAGAGATGGTCTAGGTAAGTGGACAATAGACACTAACTTGGGGAAGAAACAATATTGAATATCATTAGGGAAAGTTACCAGAGTTATCCCGAGTTTTCTAGCCATTAATGATGCCACTAAATTCCCATCAGTGTAGTTACCAATGATTAGATCAGGCTTGCCTTCCATTAGCTCGATGATTTTGTCAGAAGCATCCTTAAGTCGAGGCAAAAAGCAAATGTAATTTAGAAAGAAAGAAAAACTCTGGATGAGCAAGGTTTACATAAAGATACACACCTGAGTATATCTCTCCAGATAAGGGTAGATATCGAATCGAGAAACCCATTGATTAAGCACTCCTTTTTCTGTCCTAAATGGAACTCTGAGGATGTGAGAATGCTTTGTATTGTTGATTGGTTCTAGTTCCTGGTTGCACTTTGTTCCTTTTGCATCTGGGATCAGCCGGGTTAACTGTAGAATCAAGATATGATATTAGCTTTTCTAAACAACCTCTACCTTATTGCATACTCATGTTGATTATCTAGGAACTCACCACAAGTATCTGAGGCTTAACATTGAGCCCCTGCTGTTTAATTCTTTGAAGCAATTCTTCTTCAAAAGCTACAACTTGATCCAAAACATAAACCACCTGATCAAAAGCAACGGATTTAACTTGGATAATATGGCAAGTGTAAATAGAAGTGTATTTTAACCTATTGTAGCAGGTAACCTTCTTGATTTTTGCAGGTATTGAATTCCATTTCTAATGGAAGTTACTTGTGATTATCTTTTAGGTGACCTGATAGTTTAAAAATTCTTTTACAGTGAAGTAAGTAAAAGTTAGATGCTTACCTGACCACCGGTGTCTGGCAAGCCAAGAACATCAGCTTGGCCGAAGTATCCATGAACAGAGAACAATACAATATTGAAAACAGTTGGAACCCTTCCAAAGAATTTCTCAATGTTTGATGGATCTGGTGCCTGAAGCACCTCAGAAAGTGTTCTCATGGTATCTCGGACTCTTTCAGCTGTATCACCCCAGCCTTTCTCAAAACCCCACTCTTTGAATCTGTACAAGAATTGAAGCCACTTAGTACTTTGTAGCATGCCAGAAGGGGGAGAAAGTAGAGGAAAAACTAATTAACCTTAGCTCAAAGCTCTGATATGGTGTATCAGTTGGTAAGGAAGAAATAGATGCTTCTGCTACAACCAATGCAGCCTGAAGCTTTGCGACAGTGCTGAGTGTCTCGTTGATCATCAGTTTCTGCATTTGAACATAAAGGAAATTTGTTATTATCTTTTCCTCTTAGGACAAGTTGTGATTTATGAAGTCTAGTTTTGCTCGACATACATCTCCTTGATGGTTCAACGTGAGCAGGTAGTCAACTAGACACTGTGCACTCATGGAGCTAGCATTTAGCTTTGAAGTTAGAAACTTGGAAACATAACTGAGACCATTTCCGATTGAAGAAGATAGTGTCAGGCGAGGCGTTGAGAAGTCTACTGCTCCAAAATCAATTTCCAGTGCATATTCATCTTTTGCCCTGCATTTCATGTTCACACAAAGGTAATTCTTATGAGTTTTCACTTTTCTGATTGGAGGTATAAAACCATAGAAGGTATTATAAAAGCTACAGTGTATTCTATACCAGCTTTCATCAACTATCATTTCCTTGAATTTCAAGTACTCTGTAGCTGTAATACCATCAACAGAAAGATCATTAGCATTCACTTTCACATATTCCCAGAACCCGGGATTCTGTCTCGTGGCAAAGGCAATGTAGGGAGGAACAACTGCAGCCTCCTGTAAAATTTGATCACAGAAGATTGTAAGAACAAATGCACATCATGCAAAATCTGAAAACAATGTAAGAAAACTATTATAAGTGCAGCATATGGCTCTTGCTATACCATTGTAGTACATAATATGTAACCAAGTAAGCCTTCCAAGACATGGTTCCTTTCAGCTGGATCATCAATCACTTTCTCTAATTCATCCATCAAGTTATGAAGTTTCATCATCCTCTTGCCTTGCTCTATGTATTTGGCAAAACATCTCTTCATGTGATACCGGCTTTGCCTTAAGGCTTCTGGCATGCTATCAGCTATGGACTCTGATCTCTTCAAGGCTGGTGTAGTAGCCATTTTCGGCGAGCTATAAAAGCTTAAGGTGTTGATATTTACACAGAGAATTGTGTTCTTTATTGACTTGTGATTTTTGTTGAGATTTTTTGGGAATTTATAGGTAATTAGCAAGAGAATGTTACAAGGGAAAGAGGAAAGAAAGGACAAAACTTTCTTCTAAAGAAATAAGAAAAGAAAGGAATTTTGTTGTCATTTGGGTGAATGGTTGAGGTATTGGTATCATTCTTTTCTTTCTGTCTGATTGATGATCAAGCCATGAGAATATTCATTATCTCACGACAAACAAAAAGAAACTGTACCAAATGAGAAAGACTTATGAGGAAAACCAAAAAGAGCATCAAAATAGCAATCTTGATCATCAGGATAGACAAGTACCTTTATATCAATCCCTGTTTAATGTTTTCGCTTTAACTTGTTATAGCATGTAACTTACTTAATATAATTGTATTTTACTTGACTGGATTGTAAATATATTTTACATTGTTAGCACATTAAGACGAGTCAAGTAGAAATGGGTCAGCCAATGGCAACTCAAGAATTTCTTTTGTAACCAAAATTTGCTTTTGTCCTTATTCAGTGAAGTGGATTCAAAACTCAATACGACTAGATAGAGTAATTTGAGAAAGAAAAACCCCAAGCAATATAGAATAAATAATAAATTAATAGAAGAGTACGACTCTAATACCATGCCAAAAGAGTTTGACCATTCAGAGTTGTGTAGGGTGAAGTATTAGGTATAATAGTTCCAGGTTTAAAATGTAGGACTATTTTATCTCGTGTTTGATTGGAGATATTAAGCAGTTCTTAGATTATTTATATCGTAAGCCTTATCTGCCTGGAAACAAGTTATTCCAGGATAACTAATCTTGAAATAAATTATTCCACTGTGTATATGAATAACTTATCCTGTCACTATCACAAAAATGGTGGAATGGTTAATCCAATTACTATATAATACCTTCAACCAAATAAAATAATCTTACATTTTATCCTAAGACTATTATACCTCACAACAAACGAGCCTTTACTGATGGAATAAGTTATCTATATATACATAGTGAGATAACTTGTCTCAAGGTTAGTTATCGTGGGATAACTTATTTGTGACCATTGAAAAATGTTATGGGTAAAGTTGGCTAAGTTCATTGTGTAACAATATGATAATATTTGCCATTTCATCAAGAGATTTCTTATTAGCATAAAAAATATGGAAGTATGACAGGTAATAAAATTTATTAGAATACTTACCATTCGGAGCACAAGAATCAAAACGTCTAATTCTTCTTTGATTGGCCATCAGTTTCTTAATTTTTGAAATAAAATTATGAAAAATGACACAACAGTTTAAGTAAGAAGAATTTGAATTAAGATATTTGGAAGAAAAAAAAAACAAAAAATTTAGGAAAATATGCATATTCCATAGGCAGTATAAAATAGCACTTTTCTCGTCAACATATGAAGCACATTCAGTGATTAAATCCCTTTGTCTAACATGAACCACCGTCGTAATCATCTTCAATATCATAATTCTTGTAGACAGAAAGCTTGTTTTCTTTCCACCATTTCTTTTTTACTGCAAAATTCAATCAAAAAGACATTTAGTAAGCAGTTTAACATATTAAAGAAAATATACCTGAACCTAAATCCCTTCTTTCCACTTGGTAGCACTGTCAATCTATTGATACTGTTCCACCTATTCATCTGTTGATGTTGCAGCAGCTTCAACATTAGTTTCTCTTCCAGCTAAAAAGCATTTCGACATTGCCTGAAACTGCAATCAACATGACATGTCCCATCGATGAATTTAAGACAGATTCACAAAATAGTTTAAGAAAAGGAGACAACCAAAAGAATTAACTCACTAAACAGTTTCTTCTAGCATCATTTTTTTCTTCTCCTTTTGCAACAACTACTTTGGTTAGCTGATTGGATGGAGTACTGTCTGTACGCATCGTTGAGAGAAGTGATCTCAGAACTGGCGAGTATCTGTGACTTAGCAGTCTCAAACTCAGTGGGAAGTCCCGCTAAGGAACTCATTATTGCCATTTGTTCCCTCTGAGCTTGTTGCACCTTGATATCAGTACTAAATGGCAAAAGCATGTTCAGTTACTCATAAATTTTTCTTCAACTCCATGAAGTATATAGTGAGTGTCTTAGCTTCCTTCTCAGGACAGTAGAAAGCCTTACAAACTTCATAAATTCGAGTTGCATAACCTTTGCCAGAATATAGATACTCTATATAATCCATCAACTCTTTAACAAATTCACAGTGATGAACCAAACCAATTACTTCATTGTCCATAGTGTTTATTATTTGCAAGAATAGTCTATCATCTCTCATCCAAGCTTTTTTAGTTTCATCAGTAGGAGGGTCCTAACTAAGATGGTCATCCTTTTCAACACTAAGCAAGTAGACCCTGATTTTCCTACTCCAATCTGAATAATTAGACCCGTTTAATTTGTAATCTGTAATTTTGGATACTGTTAAAGACGGAGAAACTTTATCATCAGACATTTTCAACTACTGTTAGTGAAGAAACTGACAACGAGGGCAAATAACTAGCGTTTGTTCCTCAAGAAAATAGCAGCTTCTTCCCAAAAAACTGAACCTTTACCCAAAACAGTTCCAAGGCAATAACACGAAACTGTGAAGGAGACAAACTGAAAAGTACACCTTCACATAGAGATTTAACACCAGAAGAATACCGTTATGTGACAAGACGGTGTGGAGCAGCAAGCCAACGTCAGATCTGCCAAACCATGCCAGCAAGTGGAAGGCAACAGCAGAGACCTCTTCCCAGGCTGGAAGAACTAAATGAATATGAAGGAATTTATAAGGTTACAAGAATCATATCTAAGGGAAGAAATCAAGAGATATATTACAGGATCTTCAGGATATGACTATTGAGCTTTCTCCTTTCTTATTTCACATAATCTTTATATATGCAAAGCAGCCAAAATATTGAGACACCATAAATAGAACTTATGACCAATCATACGTTAGATGAAATCAATCTTCTCACTAATTAATTAGTCCACTTTGCTATTAATTGTACAAATTGTCATCTTCAGAGCATCAAAGTTTTATTAATAGAAAAGGCAGACATTGGAAATTTGGAATGTAAAAGAAAAGAGATACCATCTCTAAAGAAAAGTTTCATCTTCATATGCCTGCTTTTGGAATGAAATATTAAGACACTTGGTTTCAATCTAAAGAAGCAAAAGTTATTGTTGGGAATCCAGAAACACCTATGAGAATACAACCTTGAGTGAACTTAAGGTCACTCAAAAAATTCAGCAAGTGAAAAGATTTTATTTCTGAATATCTATGACAACTGGGGAACACTCAAAACCAAGTATAAAGGCTTTAGGGAAGCTACATGAAGCCAAAAACTGCTCCCTTGTGATGGAACCTAGATCTATAAAACATGAAGAAAGCTAGTCACTATCAAGCCGGGGCAGCAGACATGGACTCAGCCTCTTCAATTTCAAAAGGAAGTGGCTTGGTTGGGGCAGGCAGCCGCCCGATGCTATCCACCTTATCCTTCAGTTTTGGTGGAGGCCTTGCTGGTCTTGGGAGCAACCTGCCCTTTTTCTCGAACCACTCAGGCTTCAGTAGTGCCCGCAACCCAAGTTTGTTGTAATGCACTCTCCTTACAGACCCACCCGCTGCTTCCACAGCTGCTTTAGCTCTAGCGGTCACCCTTGAGACCTGTCATCAACAGTTGATGTTGGATGAGTACACTGAGATGACAGATATCATTGGCCATTTTAGCAAGCAAATGTGATGCATATTCTCAATAAATTGATACCCTAAACAAAGAGAGAAAAGGGATCATGCCAAACATCTATGTTTAAGGAACATGAAAATATCCCCTCTCCACCATCAATATTTGTACACAGCACATTTCTGATAAAGCTGAACTGACGTGAGCTTTTACAAATACTTATACCTTGCAACACATTTACTATAAATAGCAGTACAGGTCAAGAACCACTTAGCAGCTCAAATGCAAACTGTAATTGATGTTATTTCTACCAAATGACCTTTATATAAAGTGCAATACCAAATTCAATATTACTCCCTCTATTCCACATTAGTTGAATTTTTGGGTCTTTTATCATTGCTCAAAATAATTGAATTGTTCAAATTTCAAGATGGATGTTTGAAATTTTTTGTTCATTCCTTTAATGATGTTTGATATTTTCAAGGAGATAACTTGCACTACTAGCAAAGTTATATTTATAATTTCACAAAGAACAACAGTGGAAAGTAAGGTTTAAATTATGTCCTTGAATGTTTTTCTTAACAAGTGTGCATTGTGTCAGAAATTCAGTTAATATGGAATAGAGGGACTATTGTTTTTTAACAATGAATACCAAATTGAATAAAAAAGCTATATTAATTAGTCTTGACTAAATATTACCTCTAGATGGATGGGCCACTGAATTTGTTCAGCCCCACGCCCCATCAACCTGGCTCCATCTTCTATTTGCTTTCCTATTGCACCGGAATCCTATTGGCACAAGAAGTTGTTTTGTAAAGGAAGGTGCTAAATGATTAAGCAATATAATGCTATAGTTATACCATAAGCTACGATTACCTTTAGAGTTTTCATTGTGATCAACTCTGACGAGTCAATCTTCCCAGCATTTATCAGATTTGCAATCTTTCCCAACCCAACTGGCTGCATGGAGCACATAAACAAGGAATAATTAATCAGAAGAGAACCACTAACATTACTCCAAGGCTTTAAAGCCATCGTGGTTTTAGTAACTAAACAAATATTCACATATCTTTACTCAATGATAAAATAATTAGTGACGTATTTACCATATATCATCCAAAAAAGGAGGAATTTTAGTAAGAAAAAGATGTGCCGCCTCCTGTCATGATAATTGATGGCACCTGTATGGTGCAAACAACACATTTAAGTAGAAGTTGTACTAATATCTATACAACCTTTACTCTTAGAAAGATTCTTCAAGCTAGCAAGTGAAGCAGTGATCAATCACAGGACTATCACAGCCTTCTCTTCTCAATATAGAATGTTAGACCACTATGAAAAATCTCAGAAAACCCCAGAAAAGAAAATATTGGACAGTCGCTACTTTCTGGTGCTGGCTTGTTTTGCTCTCAATTTCTAACTGCAGTTGTCATTGCCCTAACATATTGGTATGGGGGAAGACTAATGGACAAAACTTACTCCGTTCATAGCAACTGTTTCAAGTTTTCTTCCTTTTGATGAGTACGGGGAGCTTTCTCTTCTCAATATAGAATGTTAGACCACTTTGAAGAATCTCAGGAAGCCCCAGAAAAGAAAACATTGGACAGTCGCTACTTTCTGGTGCTGGCTTGTTTTGCTCTCAATTTCTAACTGCAGTTGCCATTGCCCTAACATATTGGTATGGGGGAAGACTAGGACAAAACTTCCTCCGTTCATAGCAACTGTTTCAAGTTTTCTTCCTTTTGATGAGTATGGGGAAAAATATAGTCGATTCTGAAAGTATGACTTCTGACTTTGCGACAGGTAGCAGTGCAATTGCATCTGTATATGCTATTTTCGTTCAAAGACTGAGATTGAACTTGAGAATCCTGAAGGGCTTTAAGTCACAAAGGTATAAAGAGGAAAGATAGAGCAGAAGAATGTCTTCTTTTATCATCCTTCTAAGCCTGATCGATCAATCTTCCCAGGAACGAATCTGGAAAAACAGTACTACTTGTTGGGCAAAGTGGTTCTGGAAAACCCACCATTATTTGCTTGATAGACAATTTATATGATCCAATAAAGGGACAAGTTCTGATTGATGACAGACACATCGAAAATTACAACTTGAAGAGCTTCAGATCACAGATGGCTTTAGTGAGTCAAGACCTACCCTTTTTACTGGATCACTACACAACAATAACATTTCTAGGAAAGAAGAAGCTACAGAGTCTGAAATCAAGAAAGTTGAAATTCGTGCTAACAGAAAGTACTACATAGGTAACAAAAAGTACTACATAGCTAAAAAGTATAACAGACACAATAACTTAATAACCAAATGGCTAATTCAGTACAATCTTCACACAAAACACAAACAAACGACCAAATTTTCCAAACTGCCACTCCCATTTTACATGTCTAACTTTCTTTTCATTCTATACGTTAACAAAAAGTAGAACCCTAGTTATGGAACAATTATTCCTTTACTCTATCAACAAGCAAACTAGAAACTAATTTGTAAAATGACATATTTACTCAATGAATGCTCTACCTTCTATCATAATCATTTTAAAAAGTTATTTTATGTAACTCTTCAAGAGAACATTCAAACCATTCAAAATTTGAACTTTGACGTGATCCCAGCTATAAACACGAAAACAATCAACTGCTGAAATCAAACCAAAAACAGAAATCCCAATCCACCCAAGAGTAAAAATACCTGAAATGTGAGACTGAACGGGTTCTTAAATCCACGTTTAGGCACACGGCGACGTAGTGGGGTCTGTCCACCTTCAAACCCGAACTTATATGTCCCTCTAGCTTTCTGACCCTTATGTCCACGACCCGCCGTCTTTCCTTTACCAGACCCAATACCTCTTCCCTTCCGCGTCTTCTGCTTCCTAGCACCTTTGTTATCTTGCAAATCATTTAGGCTCAGAAGACTGTAAGCTCTGCGAAACTGACACCCCAATGATCCAAAGCTGGAGATGGGGCGTTGAGAGAATTGCAAAAATGGAAACTTTTGTGAAGATGTGAATATGGATTGAGAAATCTTGATGGGTTCGCCATAGATTGGAACATTTTGGAGTGAAGACGATGATAGTAGTGAAGTGATTCTTCTTCTCAACATTTCTTCTAGGGTTTATAGTTGAGCAATGTGACTACACTGCTATAAGTTTTGTGTGAAGTTGCCAGGTCGCGTATTGTTAATTTGATACTAGTTCTTTTTATTACATTTTAGTCCATATAGTTTAAATAAAAGTTATGTTGGTTACACTTTTAGCTTGTAAGTTTCGTTTTAACTATTAGATTTGGTCCCTTCACTACCTATGGGCTATAGGTATACATATTATTTTGGGCAACTCTCACATATAGCAAATATAAAATTCTTAATTTTATGAGATGGCAAACTTTTCAAAATTGCATTCTGTAGCAAAATTATAATTTGTTACGGATGAATCGTTGTTTGGTGAATTGTATAATTAGTATATTTATAGAGTGCAGAAGAAGTTGTTTAAAGTAAAGAGAAAAGAGAAAACAGAATATTTGTTTGTAAACTACTGATGAATCGTTATTTGGTAAATTATATAATTAGTATATTTATACAGTGCAGAAGAAAGTGTATAAAGTAAAGAGAAAATATTTGTTTGTATATTTATATAGTGAAGATTCGTCCTTAGTTTGGATGCATAATTCTGTATATATACATTATACAAACATATTTCAATTTATGTATGTGTATAAGTTTGTGCAATGCAATATATCTAAATGAACATTATACAAAAATATCCTTATACACTGCAAAAACTTATACAAATCAATTGTATAATTTGTGTATGTATAAAACGAGAAAGAGAGCAAGACAATAGAAAATTGGGCAGGGAAATATTTGCATTATATAATTACAAGTGTATAGGACGAATATATATGTATTTGTATGTGTATATACAATTTTCTCTTACTTTATACAATTTTCGCTCTATTGTATAAAGCGAGAGAAGGAGAGTAGCGAGAGAGAATATGAGGGAGAAAGGCAACTGACAAACAGTTTGCTATGGAACACAAATAAATCAAACGGTATCTACTATATTTATTTTACATTATTAATTTGTCATTTTACACAATTATCCCTATTATTTGACTTGAAATTGAAAATAAGAAGAGGAAAGTTGTCAAAAACATTCCTTTAATTTTAACTCTTAGCTGGATTTCTTCTCATATTTTTAAGGGTAGTTTGAGATACTAAGGGTCGTTTGGTACAAATAAATAAAGTAGGAATTAATAATGTATGAATTAGTAAGAAATTAATAACTTATGGATTAGTAATGCAGAAATTAGTTACATAGAGATTAGTAATGCAGGAATTGATAGTGCATGGTTCATTTTTTATCACATATTTGATTTATTGCTTGTCAGCTCAACTTGTGTTTGAAGTAAAACTCGACAAAAAGATTAACCTTGAATTATTATGAGATTTTCTATTTCATGTAATTGAATCAAGATAGATAATTATCAGACCATATTATTTTTTTATGGCCTTGTAACTAGCTAGGAGAAGAACAAGTTTGTTGTCATGTTTGCTATTCTAACTTGAATTATTTGGGTAAATAATTGTCATCTTAGTAGAATTACTCACTTATAAAACGTCAATTTTCAATTTTAAAAAAGATAAATCATCTCGTTTTAAAATCGAAAATACGATAATAATAGTAAAATCAAATAAATCATCTATATTTATACATAAAAATTACAAGTTGTAATTTTAATATGTATAATATTTGATAAATCATATAAAATAAAAGTACTTAGAAACCACGTGTATATCAACAATAACATATTTAATTAAGATCACAAACATTGTGTGGTGATATATTTATCTTTTCAATTAGTAAATGTTAAACAACTCACATTTCAAATATTGTATTTATTTGTATTTCATTTAGGCGAAATGGTCTAGTGAACCCTTGCATTTGTATCTGGACCCTTCTACTTATCATTTTGTCAATCTGGACCCCTGAACCCATCCAAACACAATATTTTAAACACAATTTTTATGTGGTATGATGCGTGTTGCACAAACACGTACACATTGGCAAAAAAATAAAAATATAATCTCATGAATATTAATATGAAAAGAAAATTAAAACTTAAAAGATAAATAAATGAAAAGAACAAAAAACACTCAAATCGCTGCCCCACCCCAACCAAATTTCTTATATCCATTCCACTTCTTTCCTTCTTTTTTTGGATTCACCCACCATTTTCCTTGTTCTTCTTCTTAACACCCCACCCCACATATTGTCCCACCCCTAAATATTTTCTCTAAGTTTATTCTTTTTGCTACAAATCAATTTTCCTCATAGTTCTTTTCGTTTTGTCATATTTATTTTTTCAAAACCTCGATTTTGTGTGTATTTTTGTGGGTATAAGGCATTGAAAAATGAAAAACTCCATTGATAAGCTTGATGAAGCTTCAAGAATAACAAATTAGTTTTGTGAATTTATGACTACATCGAGCCGTCATAGTGAAGACCAACAAAGATACAATACAATCAACACAAAAAAGAGATAAGTAAACCGAAGGAAAAAATAAAAGAGAAAAAATTTGAAGAGAAAAAGAATTAAAAAAGACAAGAGAAAAGCTCAAATTTGTCCAACAATGGTGTTGAGTGAAAATAAAGAAGAAAAGATGGTCTTTAAAGGTAAAAATCAAACTTTTTAAGGTGTCTCACGCTCTAATTTTGTGTGTATCACACGCTACATGTGAAGTCTTTCCACATAGGATGTCACATCATAATTGTGTTTAAAATGATATGTTTGGATGAGTTCAGGGGTCTAGATGACAAAAGGGTGAGTAAAAGGGTCAAAAATACAAATGGATACAAATACCATTTCGCTTTTCATTTATTTAGCAACAAACAGCTCTCTCAAAATAATAAAATTTACAAGCTTATTTATTTAAATATATTTACTAGTACAAAGATAAAACATAAAATCAAGAAAATAAACAAAATGATTTGAGAGATATTTTTGTCCTTACATAGATTAATTCCATGGTATTAAATCGTATGTATTACTAATACCATCTAATGGAAGGTATTAGTAATGCATCCTACAATACCATGGAGGATGTATACTAATCCATGAATAAGTCCAAAATTCCTACAAACATAGTACTAAATAATATATGAATTATTTCTCCTAATACTTCCTACCGATCGACCCCTAAATAATAAATTACAGCACTACAATGTATAATGCAACTGCAAAGTATTTGCTTGTAGAGATACCTCCACAGAATAGCTAATTTCCATCTCTCAATGGACCTTCTAGCTACACTTGACATGGAGCAAATTCCTTCACTGACCACATTCTTGTTTTTTTCAATAAAAGCACAAAGCTCACTAGCAAGTGGTGGTGGTATCTCTTTGATCTCGGGGAATTTATGAATGTCTTGAAACTTATATAGGATGTTGAGCAACCTACAATCTTCTGGAGCAGTTGTTTGAAGAACTTCCAATGTGGTTCTGCATTTCGTAATAAGCCATCTCATTGCAACAACTTCACTCTCTGTTGAAAGTCTGTTCCCTGAATAAACAAGGTGTACAACAGATTTGCGACTGGTTTTAGGGACTGCCCAGAATCGCAATGTTGATAGTAGTGCAAAGGATGGCTTCCCATCTGGATGAATGTATAGTGACTCATTATCCCATGAGCAGAGAGAATACATATCTGGTTCTAAAGGTATAAAGGCCTTGTCATTTGGGTTCTCAGTCAGAAGAAATCCATAGTGTTGTAGAAGCTCCAGATTGGTGTAGGTTCCGTAGCTTAGAAGAACCTGCAGTGATCAATCAAGCTAGTGGGATGAGTGCAACTCCTTCAAACTAGAAAATAATTCAAACTGTCGTGATAATGACACTTGACATTTGATGCAATGCAAGCGCTGTTCATTTTTGTAGTTCTTAATATCCTGATATCAAGTAATGGAGCATCCACCTCACAATTTATTAATGGAAAGGAACCACTTCTATTAATTTACTGAATGCCACACGTAAAGAAAAGAAGTATTAAAAGGAAGGAAGCATTTCAGAATCACCTGGTCTCCTTTCCGGTAGTTTCTTCTAGCATAGAAATGGTATGAAGAAACGTCTTTCTCATATCCAGCGTCTATTAGCCTAGTGGTAGAATCCAATTCAGTTTCTGATTTAAGTGTACTGTTTTCTTGCATAAAATAAGGCTTTCCAGCACCTTGATCTTCATAAATAGATGTTTCCTCTTCAGGTGCTGCATAATTGAAGAAATCTCCCACAGGGCATAAACATCCAGCTTCATCCCAAGGTATATGCATGGTCCGCGAGGATATCTTCAGTAAGAAACTTTTTTCATGTTAAACCATGAATATGACAAGAAATAGTCTAATTGATAGACAGTGGTGCTCAAGTACATTGTGAATGAAGACAGACAGTGTTAGATAGATCACGAATCAAACACCGCATTTGAATCTTGCAATGATTAGGGATATCTAATCAGACCACTGGAGTAAGAAATGACATCGCACTATTCCAGATTAGCACTTGAGTTCACTCCATACTTACAGAACCAGAGGCCCAGAGCCATGCCTTAAGAGCGAGAAATTGTGGCTTGAGCTTCAGTTCATGCATAAGCTGAGTCACTTCATTCCACTCCTGTTCAGCCTTCCTAGAAGCCTTTTGTGCAGCCCATATGGCATCATCAATCTAAAAGCAGTGGAGATATATAAGATGAAGTCTTTTATGGTGAATTTCAGTCAATTATGATGCTTTATGATAGACATTAGCAATGCAGTGAACAGAAGAAGTGTTTTCAAACTATGAAATACATTTTAACTTGTAGAGATTGCTACAAACTTGCAATGCTTGTATCTCGAATTTGCCAAAATCCGCAAGTGTTTCATAGCTGCGGGGAAACTGTTTTAGATAGGGCCACCACCTAGAACTCTTACCCTTGTTCGCTTCATTTAACAATCCAACAGCCAATATCTGCAGTAAAAATAAGATCAAATAACATAAACATGAAATTGAATGAAACCATCATTACATACCAAACAAATCACATAGGGTAGAACAAGTGTGTAACACTCTGATATTGGAGATTTGATTCACTTTGCACAACCAACGGCGTTAAACTATAAACACTTGAAGAAACTGCAGATTCATCACAAAAATCCAGCCTTTCGGTTCAAGTACAACAATCAGATTGAGTTAAATTCATATTACTAGGTGATCATATAAAACTCCAAAAACATAAAGTTCCTAACTCAAAGTTCTAATTCTTATACTCCAAAGAATAACCTGTGTGGAGGAAAGAGAAGGGTGATTCTTGACAGCAATGGAGAATGCCACATCGTTCATCATAAGATTTTGACTAGTCATTAACGCTCCCTTTGGAACTCTAAGAATCAATTCCCCTTTCTTAATATCACGAACAGCTGCTAAACCTCTCCTTCATCAATTCAAAAAATCATTCATTCCACATCAGATTCATATCAGAAAATCAAAAAATAAAAAGAAAAGAATTGTGATTAATACATACCCTCCGGCTTTAGGGAAATTAGAGACACAAAGGGTGTTTCCCAAACATGAATCTGATTGGGTTGAACAAGTTGAAGGAGAATCTGATATTCCCAGCTCCGCTGCCCATTTCAGAAAGCTCTTCAGGTTCAATTCTTCAGCTTCTTCCATGGCGGCTTTCCGGTGGAACTGGGTTTTTTTCCCGTTTCTTTTGTTAGAGCAAATTCTGATGGCCCAATTGGATTACTGTTTCATTTACTGGGCCAATTCAGCTTAAGTGAGCCCAAGTCCAAAAGCTAATGGCCCAAATATGATTTGGCAAGTTACATATTTAGCCAATCAAAAATAATTACAATCTTTAAACATATAGCAAATACAAAAATCATATTTATATGTTATTTGCAATATTGCACTCCATAGCAAACATAAATATGTATATTTCGCTATACATATACAAAAGAAAGCAGTTGTATATAAATTGTTTCATTTTCAATATACATCTACAAAAAAATCAATTCTATAATTTGTGTTTGTATAAAACGAGAAAGAGAGAAAGGCAAAAAAAAAATGGACATGAATATATTTGTATTGTATAATTATGAGTATATAGGACGAAAATATATGTATTTGCATGTGTATATACAATTTTCTCTTACTTTATATAAACAAAAACACAATTTATACATTTCTTTTGTGTTTGTATAAGCGAGAGAAAGCAACGCGTGGGTGGCGAGTGAAATCTGATAGAGTGGCGAGTGAGATATGGGAGAGGGGAACGAAAATATATGTATATATATAATTTTTCTCGCTTTATACAAATACAAACACATTTTATACATTTGCGTTTGTATAAAAAGTTAGAGAGTGGAGGGAGAAAACGACAGTGACGAGCGAGATTCACTAGGAGAGAGGCGAAATAGCAACAGTTTGCTATAGTGTACAATTAAATTAAATCATGATTATAACATTCAATTTGAATTAATAGTTTACTATTATATATACAATTTATCCTATAAATTATACATTATTTTATATCAAAATGTATATTTTAACATATATCATATAAAATATATACTTATTGACTATTATTTGATGGACATGTGAGTGAAGAAAGAGCTCGTAGCCACGCTCGTAGCCACGCTGGTGGACTTGTATTAATGATAACCTTGAGATCGATGAAAATTGTGCTCCAGTTGATGGTGAAGGAAAGAGGGAAGTGACTCGTTCCTTCCTTGCAAAGGAGTTAAAATAGGCTATGACACCGTTGATTAATATCTTTCTTTTTATTTTCTTTTATATATCTATTATTTATGTCAATTTCTCAATATAAATTTATGTTTTTACTTAAGTTTTAGCCTAATTTAGAAAAAAACAACGTAAAATAATTTCGAGGAAAAATATTGATGGATCATCTCCATTAAATTCTTATATTATTATTTTTTTTTTTTTTTGTATGATTGCGTATTAATTAATCAACAAACTTTTGCAACACAATCAATTTAGAGTAAATGTGGTAGCTAGGGTATAACAAGAACTCAAAATCTTAACTATTGCCTCTATACATTTCATTTTCATTGTACTATTTGAAGAAATTTTTAGTGAGACATTATAGAAACGTGCACGTAAATAACATATAACAAATTAAAGATGCATCCAATAAAAGACTTGGTATAGAATAACATATAACAAATTAAAGATGCATCCAAGAAAAAAACTATGCAAGCACAATTTTTAAATGTGAAACAACTCAGAAGATAGAAAAGATAGCTAACTAGTAATTAAATCTCCCTCAAGTTTGATTTCGTAATACTTGTTTCCTTGTGATTTATAATTAAATATTTACCTCTCTTGTGTTAGTTATTTTATTATAATTCTCTTGACATAATTATGGTTAACATAAAAAAATTGCAATTTAACTAAGTTAGCCTTCATTGTATACGGAGTACTTATTCTTTAATCTATTTTACAACATCCTTTTGTTATTTTTTATTTTTTTCATTTATAACATCGTTTTATTCAATTCATCAGATGTTTTCCTTTGATTTCAAATGACATTTCTCTAACTAGATGTTATTTGACCAGTTTTCAAGTTGATGATTTGCTACTTAGGAAATTACTTCATTTTTCATTTTCATATTATATTAATGATCCAAAAATAGTTCTGCTCCATTAGCCATAAATATATTACTAAAAAAATTGATACTGCTATTGCACCGTTGAATTTAATGGCCCTAACTGTATTAGTATCTCTGCCAAACAAATTCTAAAACGAAATTATCACTATTTTCTGCATATTTTATTTGGCAAGAACCAAATCATTTAAATTTAATTGAGATTCTTTGCTTATGAAATTTTAATTTTTTTTAAAATTAAAAATTATATATTTATAAATTGTGTAAAAAAGTATTACTAATAATAATAATTGACGATCTAAAATATATATAAAAAATTAATAAATAATAATAAATTTATTTAAATTTCAAAATTTAAAATATCACATAAATATAGAGACGTAGCAAATATTATTTTTTTCTTTAAAAAAGTGGAGGAAGTACAAACAGCTACGTGTCAAATGTTGAGCCCGCAGTTAGGCTCAACTCAACTTGTTGTGGATAGCACACGCATACGTAGGTGGGCTTTTCTGGCCCATGCATAAATTTCCATTTTCCAATATCAAGTTTTTACGTGGTCCGCTCTTATTTAATTTTGACTTCATTGATTATTCTAAAAAAATATTTCATCACCAAGCAGACCTTTCTAAAAAAAAAATTAAGATGTCTTAAAATATAACTTTGGTCACTCAATTAGTCTTATGTTATAAATTTGTGTCATTGAGGTTATGCCTTAGTTATAATTTGTATCACTATACATAAGTATTTCGTCATAGTTTAGTACCTTATTAAATTTAATTTCTTTTGTCTTCGAACACATAGCTTATATCGTTCCACTTATGTTTGGAAAATAATTCGTGCCATAAAATTTATACTCAAACATATATATGTTTAAATTTGTATCCTAAATTTTCTCACAATTTTTTTTAAAGAAATATTTCAATAAACTTCGTTTTCGTTTTAAGTCAAAATAAATTAATAAAAAAAATATTTACGCTCTCAAATGTAAAATCAAAGATCAACAATTTTACGATTAAAAAATTAAACACCCCGAACTAGAGACATTTTGCGCAAATGACAAATTAAGACAATTAGGTTCGTACCTTCTGGTGTATGACCCACCAGGGTGGGACCCACAGTCCACTTGATTAGGAGTAGGCACTTTCTAGTCCGTGGGCCCGCTGGGACTCATAGTTGGGTTAAAAGGCAAGAATTTTTATCCAATTAAAAACTGCCACATGTACATCGTAACCCAGCTGCCCACTTTTATTTTGATAACGTTATCTTCCACTGATTGGGCTGTGATTTACACGTGTCCTCTTTATACACCATCTTCTTACCCCATTACTAAAGTTGGTATAATACTTATAAATGGACTCAATAATGCTCATATTTTTTACAATAGCATTAAATTTTAGGGAACAATCCTACCACGTGTCAAAATACAAAATAAAAATAAAATTGTTTCCCAAAGTCAAAATTACTTTTTTAGCCTACAACAATATTTCAAAATAAATATTCTTGATTATGAAAATTGTGACTATTCATTAATGTATTTATAGTTTTAAAATATGTGGATTTTATTGATTAACCAAATTAAGAGAGTTGAGCACAACATTGCACTCTAAACTTTATCATTTTTATTGATAATCAAGAAATTATTGACTATCTACCATAGGGTCCGACCTCTATTCCTCGCCACTTGTTATTTGGAAACTTTTAATGAAGCTACAACTTGTTAGACTCATGTGTGCTCTTTTATGTATATAATCAATTCCCTCGAAAGCTAGTTAGCTCATGTAGCACAAAAGTAGAAATTAGTCAATTTTCTGCGTTTAAAATTAATTCACATTCCAAAAATTAACATAAATGGAGTACGGTCGCATAAGCTTTATAATGAGTCCATTGATTTCATTAATCATCAATATATAAATTTATGTCACTTCACACAATTATTTTGATTTAAGGAGCCTCAATATTGAGTGAAATGAAATTTGACTCTAATATCATGTGAAATTAGGTCTTGGACCTAACTTACACCCTAAAAGATAATTCAAAGAGGAAGGATTATCAAATCATATAAAAAGTACACTCATCTTATTAACCACCAATGCAGAGTTTTGTCATTCTCTTACACTATACTTGATCAACCAAACTTTTGATACTTTCGCTTTGATATAATGTTACATTTTGTCGAGTATATGCAATGCTAGACAAAATGTAAAATAAAATAATGTAATGCATACTCTTACAAAAAAAAAAAACTCGAGAATCCTAGTTGGACTATTTCAAATTCGCATAACATAAGACCCATTCGAGAAAATCTCTCCCTATCAAGAGTTATTCCATATCCTGTCGATAAAAAAAACTTATGACTCATGAAGAAATCCGCTGCACCATGTTAAGTCATGAAGAAATAATTTCATTCACCGCACCATATATTTCTTAATAAACATGATACATTAGTGGGACCAAACTGTGAAAGTTGAGTGACAAAAGGTTAAAAGGTGGAAACTAGGAGGAGATAGAATCTGAATCACTCAATTCTAATCAGCACGAGTAAACAAAAAAAAAAAAAGATTGAATGGTCTAAACTATTCAAAAATATATAGGAGTAATTTGAACAAGAAAATGCTGCTAAAATTCTTGTGATCAGCAACAAGCAACAAGGAGGCCATCTTTTTTTGTTTTAACTTTCTTTCAACTGATGTTGATGTGTTAAAAAAAAAAACCTTGTTCAACTAATAGGAGCTTTCTTTCTATTGCTATGCTATTCGCAGGTTATTTCTTTAAATTCCCCCGTACTTTTCATTATTAATCTGTTCTTTTTTTAACTTAATATAATATTAAAGATTTGAACACCCTTTTCCTTTTCTAGATAGTCTCTACGTGTATCAAAGTTAGTAAGGGAGCTTATTATAATCTAATTGACTATATATAGTAAGCTCCAATTCAATTACTTGAAGAAAGTGTGAAAAAGCATATTCATTTGGGGTGAGTTGAGTAATTGGCTTTGTGCTGTTGCTGATTTGAATTCTTGGTATTGGGATACTTTTTTTAGTTTGTTGATAAAGTTTCAATCTTTATGATTTTTGTGTGGTCATAACTGTATCTCATTGTGTATATTTGGTTTATCTCATTGTGCAGAAACTCAGAAATACAAGGTTTTTGGTTGTTGTTGATGAGTGAGTGCATTATACATCTGTTTGTGTAAGCCAAAGTCGGTTAACTTTCTTATTATGCGATTTTTATAATCGTTGATATTGTTTGAAATTAGTGGATAGACTCTAGTGGGTATCTACTAGGCTGAGGTGACAAGGTAACATAAAGGAAAGACAAAAACTTGGGAATTGTAGGTGTCTGTTGTTTCAGCATGTCTGTTGCTTTGTTGTGGGTTGTTTCTCCGAACTCCGAGGTCTCAAATGGGACAGGATTCTTGGATTCAGTCCGAGAAGGGAACCGGGGTTTGGAATCATCCAGGTTCCCATCTCGGGATAGGAATTCGATGTGGAAAGGAAGATTCAAGAAAGGTGGGAGACAGGGGTGGAATTTTGGGTCTTTAAATGCAGATTTGAGATATTCGTGTTTAGGAAGATCAAGAACTGAGAATGGAAGGAGTTTTTCTGTACAGTCCAGTTTGGTGGCTAGTCCAGCTGGAGAAATGGCTGTGTCATCAGAAAAAAAAGTGTATGAGGTGGTATTGAAGCAGGCAGCTTTAGTGAAGAGGCATCTGATATCTACTGATGACATAGAAGTGAAGCCGGAAATTGTTCTTCCGGGTAATTTGGGCTTGTTGAGTGAAGCATATGATCGTTGTGGCGAAGTATGTGCAGAGTATGCAAAGACATTTTACTTAGGTCTGTCTCAACCTTTGTTATTTATCTGTTCTTTAGTTTATGAAATCTTGGTTAAGGTATTAGTTGATGAAGACAAAATTTAAATCTTTTTGTTTGGTTCTTATTTAGGAACCATGCTAATGACTCCAGACAGAAGAAGAGCTATCTGGGCAATATATGGTGATGTTTCAACTTTCAAGACATATAGTATTTCTATGTATATATCTGTGCTTCACTGAGGACATACAAAAGAGAATTATATTTTAGTTAGACATGGAATATTATAGGTGCTAGTTGATCTCTACTAGGTAATGAAACATTATTATATGCATAAAGAGAGGAGATCTAATTTCTTTTACCATATACAACAGTCAAAATTAGTGGAACAAATGCTAAATTATTAGACTGGATCCACAGAAGTGTAACATGCTAACTGTTTGTTTTATCAGCTTTCTTGGGAATCTTTGACATATTTTCAACTTTTCACTGCCGGTAGTTACGCTCTTTATGTACCAAAATATTATGCTTTATACACTCCAAAAGGTTAAAAAAAGTAGCATCCAGATAATTTAACATTATGCAGTTGGCACTTCCCATTTACAAGTTATAACATTCTGGTCTCTAGGTGAAAAACTGGTGTGATTTGATTCTCTTTACCGTTTCGTTTGGCAGTCTTACAAGTTTGGTCAAGGTTTTTGCATAGTCAATTATGGTAGATATCTGTTACTTTTGGTGCTTTCATGTATTCCGTTTCCTAGAAGGACTAGATCTTGCCAGTGAAAAGATTTCCACTTGAAATTGAAAAAATATGTGATGTTTCTGGCTTGCTATTAATTTGTAGTTCAAGCAAGTTAAGCGTACTTATAGATGACCTTGTTGTCTGAAAGCTGTGTTCTTTTTAAACAGTGTGGTGCAGGAGAACTGATGAGCTTGTTGATGGCCCTAATGCATCACACATAACTCCACAAGCTTTAGATAGGTGGGAGGCAAGGCTAGAAGATATTTTTAACGGGCGGCCATTTGATATGCTTGATGCAGCTTTATCCGACACTGTTTCCAGATTTCCTGTTGATATTCAGGTTAATCTCTCTAATTGGATCACCATTATCTTCGCCAGATTCAGATGCTATTCTCTTTTGCTGAGTGCTTTTTGGATGCAAGTACTTATAGAATTTGATATACTTTTCTTCTTTGTATCTCTCTCTCTCTCTCTAATAACATTTACTTATATTTTTTATTTGGTTAGCACATTAGGCAACTAGTTTTCATTTGCTATCACTGCGGCTGACGTTTATCTTGTGTTTAATAACCTCCCCATGTGAAGTGTCTGATTATTCATTTACCTGGTGCAGCCATTCAGAGATATGGTTGAAGGAATGCGTATGGACTTATGGAAATCCAGATACAACAACTTTGATGAGCTATATCTCTATTGTTACTATGTCGCTGGTACAGTAGGATTGATGAGTGTTCCAATTATGGGCATTGCACCTGAATCAAAGGCAACGACAGAGAGTGTATATAATGCAGCTTTGGCTTTAGGGATCGCAAATCAACTAACCAATATACTCAGAGATGTAGGAGAAGAGTAAGTACAAAGCTATATTTAGTTCACATTGATCATTTCCCAAGTAACATGCCAAAATATATCGAAAGAGTAGTCTGTTTCTCAGATACAAGTACAGTGTAATGCCTATTGCTCCATTTTGTTTCTAAAAAGTCACAGGCGACTTTGCCTTTCTATTTGTTTCAGTTTATTTTGAAGTACAATGTGTTCAGTGCTTAAAATGCCTTAACATATTTCTTTTTGTACAGTGCAAGAAGAGGAAGATTATACTTACCTCAAGATGAATTAGCACAGGCAGGGCTCTCCGATGAAGACATATTTGCTGGAAAAGTGACTGATAAGTGGAGAATCTTTATGAAGAAGCAAATCCAGAGGGCAAGGAAATTCTTTGATGAGGCAGAGAAAGGTGTCACAGAACTGAGTTCTGCTAGTAGATGGCCGGTAAGTAGTCATAAAGTTACATGAATACAAATACAATTGATCGTTTGCATCTGCTACTTTTTCTTTTATTGTTATATTAGTAAGGAAAAGGCAATTCGAACTAAATTTTTCATAGTGACACAACACATTCCATCGCATTGTTACACAAAGCATAATAAACTTCAGTCCAGAAAATAGTTCCGTCTCATTTGACTATAGTTTGTATGGACTAATTGACATCAAGTTCTTAAATCTGCTCAAATCTTCTCTGTAATGTGCTTCTTATGTTCCTACATCACAGAGGAAAGAGATCTTGATCGACGTGCCTAGGCAATTATGGTCTAGTTTAGCATTGAACTTACATTGTGAAATCTTTGTTCTAGTATGAAGAATGAGCAGACTCTTTTTTGTTACTGCAGGTGTTGGCATCGTTGCTGTTATATCGCAAGATACTGGACGAGATTGAAGCAAATGACTTCAACAACTTCACAAAGAGGGCTTATGTGAGCAAGCCAAAGAAGCTTCTGACGTTGCCCATTGCTTATGCAAGATCTCTAGTGCCCCCTAAGTCAACTTCTTCCCCACTAGCAAAGACATGAATGAAGTTTTTAAATGCCAATTAGAGGCCTATACATACACTAAAGAAAACAGGTACTTAATTGTAAATGAGCTATATTTGCTACATGTGTATCATCATCATTAAAAGTAGATTGTAAATTCAATATGCCTATTTCTTGGTAGATTAATGTGTCTTCACTCTTCACACTCAAATCCTCAAGGGGGAAAAGTTAATTGTTCATGTAGATAATTGACTTCATTTGAGTTCAAACATTTACTTGGGCTTCATGAAATAATTAAAGTCCATTTGAATTTAATGCCTCGTGTCAAGTGTCATGGAGGAGTCAACAAGATCGTGATGTAGCATGTTCGGTCAAAATAAGGGTCATAACTAATCGAAGGAAAAAACTTTATCCTTGGATGTTTACACCAATTCAAATTGGAGAAAATCAATAGTTGAACCAGCAACCACATAAAATTAGTTAGAAATAAAAGTTGCAACGTTATATATTTTTTAAATTTTGGAATTATTTTGAAAATGAGTTGGCTAATTAACCCTTTATATTTGACAAATGGAAGAAAATCTTATCAAAGATCTTTCTTAATTTCTTGAGAATATAATGTTGAGTAGATTAAATGAATCTGAATAGAATAAATAGAACAGTTGTCAAGAATTGGTAAATTAAGTTGATGAAAGCTTGCTAGAGAATAGGGGGACAAAATACAACAACGACAAAGTAGCTTACTACATGGGAGGCACTGATACAGCCAAATTTTTTATTAAAAGAATTAAAAATATAAATACACAAACAAATAAACAACAATTTTTTTACTTAAAAAAAAAATAAATATATATATATATATATATATATAAAACATATTGATTTTTTTTAGTACTTTTTTCTACATGATTTGATTAAGATTTGAAGAGAGGTGGACACTATTAAAAGTTAAAGTTCAAAAAGTATATTATAACCTAAACTATTTTTTGTCAAACTTTAAATTTTATGTTTCAAGTTTGAAGTTGAAAATAGGCCAAATTTATAACTAAACTATTAGCTTTATTGTTATTATTATTATAAGTACCATTATTGTCACTAAGCTTAGAGAATACTAATTGAGTTAGTACCATTTTTGTAGGAAAAAAATAGGCTAATTGAGTTGATTAATCTAATTTCACCCAAAAATTCCTCCACTATACACCAAGTCACTAGCCCTTTTAAATGAAAGTTTTAACATCATGCATATAGTGATTTTTACATTCTTAAATACTCTCCGTTTTGATTTTTCATATGTTTGATTTGACTTGAATTTGAAAAAAATAAAGAAGATTAGAAATAGTACTCTAATTTACATAAATTTTATAGTATTAAGATCTAATTACATTATTTTTGTTGCTTTTTTCAAATTGCAAATATCTCTTAAAAATTTATGGATTTCAGATACTTCATTAGACTTTTGGATACATCACTGCACATCCAGATACATCAACAGACATCTAGATACATAGAGAAGTGATGTATCCGAGAGGGAATAAAACATTCGGACACACATGAGAGGGATGTATTCAAGAGGGGACGGATGAATATGAGAGGGATAGAGATGTACCCGAGAGAAGGAAATAATGAATCTAAGGGGGGATTTTTAATTTTTTCAAAAAAATGATTGAAAATTTTAAAGATTATGATAAAATAAGATATATATTTTAATAACTTTTCCTTGTTTTGTTCTACTACGTTCCTTTTTAGATTATTTTTTTTACACGACGTGTTTAAGGCAAACAAATTTGATGGCCTTAAACATGTCATATAAAATAAAAACTAAAAAATTATAATTAAAATAAAAATAGTACAAACAAATTAAAACTGGAGTAAGCTAGACTTTCCACGTTCGTCCGATTAATATTATTATTTGATCAGTCTTTTGGTAAGTGTGACTTTCCACTCGACCACGTACTGGTTGCTGCTCATCTTCACGTGCCAACCCCCAATACAAGAAAATTGTTAAATAGTCAAGTCCATCAAATGTACGTACAATCATTTAACCAGTAAGTACAACCGTTTTAAGCACTTCACTTTCTACTATTCAGTTCAAATACACTCTGTTCCATCTACTGAAAGTAAAATCACCTAATTCTCATATGACAAGTACAACCTCCACTACACTAGTAGCTCTTTTTCTTTGGTCCTTTATTATTTTTTTCATGCTAATGAAATTGTCTATTTAAGAAGAAAGTATATATATGGTCAATAATTGATCACAAATAAGAAGATTATTAGAAATTTCAACCTAGTGTACTAGGACATCACAAAAAAAAAAGAGGAAAAATGGTAGTGAAAGTGTATGGTTCAGCAATGGCTGCATGTCCACAAAGGGTCATGGTTTGTCTTATAGAATTGGGAGTCGATTATGAACTTATACATGTTGATCTTGATTCTCTCCAGCAGAAAAAACCTGATTTCCTGCTTTTACAGGTAATATTTTAGTTGTCGCTTTTAACGTATCAAAAGAAAATCATATTTACTTAGAACATTAATTACTTATGCTCCGAATCGCTTTGTTATATATTCTTGCAGCCATTTGGACAGGTTCCTGTCATTGAAGAGGGCGATTTCAGGCTTTTCGGTAACAATATCTACTATCATTATTAAAGCCAGGCCCATTGAGGCAAATCAGCCCACTCCACTAGGAGTACCAATATTAGTTCAACATAACATGACCCGATAACCCACTTGGTTATTAACTCAACCTATTTGGATCCACCCAATTAAGAGTCGAGGGAATTGAGTTATGGCCCATTATTTTAGGACATTTTTTAATTCAACCTCATTTCGTGTTTTCATAAATCGTCCATTTATTAACTCAGTCGATTTTGACGCTCAAATCCTCTTATTGATGTGGGCTGAGCTAGGTCGGTCTTTTTCTTTATTTAATTAAAGACGTTAATATGTAAATTTTGATTTTGATTTTTTCCAGAATCTAGAGCAATAATAAGGTACTATGCAGCAAAATATGAAGACAAGGGAAAGAAACTAACAGGAACCACATTGGAAGAAAAAGCTCTAGTAGATCAATGGCTAGAAGTGGAATCCAACAACTACAATGACTTGGTATACAACATGGTACTCCAACTCCTCGTATTCCCTAAAATGGGACACAAAAGTGACTTGATCGTCGTACAAAAATGTGCCAACAATTTAGAGAAAGTGTTCGATATCTATGAACAAAGGTTGTCCAAGTGTAAATACTTAGCAGGAGATTTTTTCTCCTTAGCTGATCTAAGCCACCTCCCTAGCCTTAGATTTTTGATGAATGAAGGTGGCTTTGCACAATTGGTGACTCAAAGGAAGTATTTGCATGATTGGTATTTGGATATTTCAAGTAGGCCTTCTTGGAACAAAGTGTTGGACTTCATGAATATGAAGAAATTAGAGATGTTACCCGGCCCACCTAAAGAAGAAGTAAAAGTTTAACAAACACTACAACGTCATGATTATTCTGTTACGAGTGGCATGGATACTGAGAATTCATATTGCCAACTCTGTCTATCTAATCAGTTTGGTTTGAAATTAAAGCGTTTTTTGTTTCGTTGTGTTGTGTTGTAATCACCAAAAATAAAATGAAATTGAACTTTGGTTTTAATAAGTTCTCTACACATTAACTATGTACTCAAAATATTTTTGTACCATCAAGACATGTAACCTATTACATATCCGCAATAACCAATACCTTAAAATGACAAATATGATCAAATTATATGGAAAATAGAATAAATTATACTTGTTGATAACATCTTTTTTTTCTCTCGATTCTGCTAGGCATTAGTTCTGCCAAAAAGAATCTCCAGAAGATGAATTTGTATAAACAAAATGTGTCTCATTCTGTCATTACTTATTTATAGAACCATCGAAAAAGACTTTTGACAGCTATATGAATATGAAGGTGATGGTGTTACAATCTTCTTTAAAAATTAAATCACTAAAGACGAGACAAAGCAAGAATCTGCTCTTGACTTTGATCGTATGCTCGAGGCTTTTCCCTTTTGACTTGGTTTGATTTTTTGCTTGTTTGATCAGACACAACAAATGTCTTTGCCACTGCTCTCAAATGATTCTTCTGCACCTTCCCTGTTCCTGTTTTAGGCAATTCTTCTACAAATTGAACCTTCTTTGGTGCCATGAATCCGGGCAAGTTCTTCCTACAGTGTGCTATGACATCTGATTCTTTCAAGTTTGAGTCTTTCCTCAATATAACAAAAGCACATGGACTTTCACCCCACCTTGGATGTGGCATTGCCACAACAGAGGCCTCCACAACATATGGATGTTTCAGTATAGCACTTTCTACTTGTACGCTGCTAATGTTCTCTCCACCTGATATGATCACATCTTTGCTTCTATCTTTGATTTCCAAATACCCATCTGGATGAATCACTCCCATATCCCCTGTGAAAAACCAACCATTCTTGAATACGTCGGAATTTGCTTTTTCATTTTTTAAGTACCCTTTCATGATACTGCTTCCCCTCAGGCATATTTCCCCTGTCGTTTTCCCATCACGAGGCACACTTTCCATATTCTTCAAGTTCTTCACATCAACATCAGCAAGTGTTAGTATGCCCAGCCCTTGTCTTGCCTTTAACCTGGCTTGTTCTTCCCTTGGTAATTTGTTCCACTTGTCTTGAAACTCGCATATCAGGGCTGGTCCAGTGGCCTCCGTGAGCCCATAGGCGTGGACCACGTGGAACCCCACCCTTTCGATTTTTTCGAGTAGTGGTGCTGGTGGGGGTGCACCCCCTACAAGAACTTGTACTGGGGTCGTTATTCGGCGCTGCTCGTGTGGCTTGGCCTCAAGGATTATGCTGAGAACTATTGGTGCAGCACACATATGCGTTACTTTGTGTAACACTATGTTGGAGTAGATTTCTTGGGCTGTTGTATTGCGGATACAAATATTGGTGCCACCCCTTGCAGCTATTCCCCATGTGAAAGTCCAACCATTGCAGTGAAACATTGAGAGGGACCATAAGTAGACAGGCTCAGTACCCATCTCCCATCCCAAAATTAAACTCAAAGTGCTTAAAAAAGCACCTCTGTGGCTGTAAACAACTCCCTTTGGCTCTGAAGTTGTACCTGATGTATAGCTCAAAGTAATTGGATCCCATTCATCATCAATATTCTCAACCACATATTCAGGGTTGCCTTGGAATACCAACTGCTCGTATTCAAGCTCCCCAAACCGGATTCCAGTAGGGGAATCAAGGTCATCAATGACAACGACAAGAGGCATTGGCATTTGAAAGTCAGACATTAGTATTTCAATGGCCTTTTTAGCTTTGTCAATGTATTCATAGTCGATAAAAAAGATCTTGGCTTCGGAGTGCTTGAGAATAAGGGCAACATTTTTAGCGTCCAGCCTTGTATTGATGGCGTTGAGTACAGCCCCAGCCATAGGCACAGCAAAATGCATTTCTAACAAGGCGGGTACATTTGGTGCAAGGACCGAGACCTACATGATCATAAAATTTAACCTCATTTAAAATATGATCATATATATTAATTACTCAGGTTAAATAAAATTTGAATCGATACACTTACCACGTCGTTCTTGACAATGTTTAAGGACTTTAAGGAGGAAGCGAGGCGACGACAACGCTCATGGGTTTCACGCCAAGTGAATCGAATATTTGCATAAATAATAGAGGTGCGGTTGGCATAAGAATTAGAGGCTCTGGTTAAGAAGGTGAGAGGAGTAAGAGGCACATAATTAGCTCCACATTTACGTAAATTGTCCATGGGATCTAAAAGTGCAAAGTTGAATTGCTTTATAATTTGTTACTAATAAAACGGTATGTTATGGAAAAGGTTTGTAAAGATAGGCTATAGAATTTGTGTAAGAGATGCAGCTCAGCGTTCTGTTTATATAGAGAAGAATCTCAGCCTAATTTCCCATGTCCATTTGGGCCCCTAATGGTTGTTTAGATGGAAATAATAAAGGAAGTTGCGGTGAATGTGTAATACTAAAACCATATGCATCGACCTATACTACAGTCGCGCGCACACAAAAAAAAGAAAAACAGTTTTTAAAAAAGGGACTTTTAACCTTGAATATTCCAATGCCTGGTAATTTTCACCACTTTTTTGCAACGACAAGGGATTGTTACTTTGGATGTGTATAAGTAAAATCCCGCTTGGAAAATTTTGGTGGGACGAGCCTAAACCACTGAGTCAGTTGTCACACAACTTTTTGTCACTTGGCGTCACCAATTTACCCAACTGGGACAATAACCTTAAGCCACTTATGTTTTAACAATTCACCAATCCATCACTATTCAGATTGAGAGAGTAAACTTTTTAGTTTTGCGTTAAAATAATAATTTAAAAACATATCAAAAACATTATACTTTCTCCATTTTATATTAATTGAATTTTTGAATATTTCATATCTCCGTCCGTTCACAATTGTTGTCATTGTAAGGTCATGCACATTCCTCAAGAAAAATTTAATACGAAGTTTAATTTGACTAATATAACCCTACAATATCAAGAATATCAAAAGTCCACTAACTTTTCAATTGAACTACACTACCATTAAGGAAAATTTTGGGAAAAATGACTAATTGTTTCTTAATTATTTAAATTGACAATTAATCTTGGACATCTACTTTTAATAAACCTACCAAACAATTGTGGACGGATGAAGTAATTAAATATAATTTTCATTTTTACCTTTATTAATTGTTGTCAAATTTAGTGAAGTCATCACAAAGGATAAAATTGAAAGAATATTTTAAAAATTGAACAACTAAATTAATTTTAAAAATAAAAAATACCTCAAAAGTTCAAATAAAAAATAATTATTTAATTCCTCAAATTCAAATAATATCACACAATTTACAATACAAATCCGTTAATACTAAGACGCTAAACTCAATTCCTCGCTTCCTAGTACATCTACTAGACCCATATTCATTAAGAATGAGATAATCGATACAGACGAAGACATAAAATGGGTTGTTGATTGAAGCAAAAAAAAAAATGATTCTGTTTTTATTCCATATAACGTGTCATGAGGGGTCAACTGATTTCATATTATATAGCAGCTCCCATAAGGGGCATAACTACCAAAAGAATATTATTTTAGTGCAACTTCAATATTTTATTTTATTTATGGATACATTCACACCACAAATCAAATTTCAAGATATTGTCCAACATAAATAATGCTTCTACTTTTCCAGCTTCTTAACAAAGAATGTTTATTTATTTACTTATTTTTGACAAAAAAACAAAGAGCTGTTTGTTACAGTTAAATAGAGTATCACAAAAACAAAAAGTATAACTTAGATATCATTAATTCACAATTTATGTGATAAATTTTATTTTTAATTCATATAAAAGAAACTACTTTTTATTTAATAAAATAATTTATAATTATATAAAATATTTTTTATAAATCAGACTTTTATGTTTTAATATTTATATGTATATTTTTAAAGTTAACACCAAACAATAATACTCACATGAATTACGAGAAAGAAAATAATTTTTGGAGTTCTTCCCCTCTCCCTATATATATTACATAATAATACAAAATTAACCACATCATTTCAAGCCACCTGTTTTTGTTTTACAAAAAATATTTAGTTTTATTTAATCCACATGTTTTGGTTAATAAAAGTTATTTAGTTTTATTTAAGCCACATGCTCCTGTTACCCAATTCACTGTTATACTTGGTTGCTGTTTTATTTCTCTTCTCTCACGTCTACTTTGAACTAATTCAATTAAATGCACACCACAGAAAAAAATTAAAATATTTTAACCTCCTTTTTTTTATTCTTTTAAAAAAGAAAAGATTTCTTTCTTTTTTTTTATTCTTTAAAAAAAAGATTTTTTTTTTGGTAATAACTTTTCACTTGACATATTTAAAATCATAAAATTAAAAATAATTTTATACATTTGACATAACTTTAATTTAGAACTACATATTCAAAAGTCTTCTTTATTTTTTTAAAACTCCGTGTCAAGTCAAACTATATCATTCTTTATGAAATGGAGGGAGTATTAAAAAGTATTTTTTAATATAATGATTAAACTTTTCCTTGGGAATTTCAAATACCCATGATTTTACAAAGATTTGTTGATCCAAAAAATTAACAATATTAGTAGTAATTAGTTACCATTTTAATAGAATCCCCTCATGTGATATGAATAATCTAGTTATATCAAACATGAGTTACTTCTAACTAAATATCAAATAATGAATTATTTTAAAAATATACATAAAATATGAATTTACGGATAATGATATATTTACATTCAAAATAATAACTGAAATCACAATTTGAAACATGAAGTCCTATTTTATTTTTGAAGACTTATTTCAAATTAAAGTTAAAATTTATGCAGATTCATAAACTAGCATTTTATTTTTGAAGGATTATTTGAAATTAAAGCTAAAATATTATTTTTTTAAAAAAATTATTTTTAAAAAAAATGTTTTAAAAAAAAGTTTAATTATTTTTTTTGAATTTGATAAGTAAATAAAAATATATTTCTCTAAAAATTTTTTAGATAAAAATAAAAGAAAGTCAATTAATATGAAATATTAATTTCTCGAATGAAATATTAATTTAGGGAAAATGCACAAGTACTTCTCAATCTATGTCCGAAGTTTCAAAGACACACTTATACTATACTAAGATTCTATTACTTTCCTAAACTTATTTTATAAATAATTTTCTACCCCTTTTCGGCTTACGTGACACTAGCTTGAAAAAAAAAGTCAATTAACGTTGGGCCCACAAGATAGTGCCACGTAAACCGAAAAGGGATAAAAAATTATTAATAAAATAAGTTCAGGAAAGTAATAGGATCTTAGTGTAGTATAAACGTGTCTCTAAGATTTCAAGCATAGATTAAGGAGGTACTTGTGCATTATCTCTAAAATTATAAACCAAACACTAAATTTTTTTAAAAACAAAATCAAACACAACCACAAATTTGATGATGTCATTCTTATCTGAAAATTCTAATAGTAGAAGAAAGGAAGTGGTGAAAAGTTGGATTAGAATTTTTGCTATTACATTGTCTTCCACCAATTCCTCTTTCTTGTCTACTTGAGGATAATAATAATATGGACTTTTGAAATTGCCCGAAAACTACCTAGCATTTTGGTGGACACAAATTAATTATTGTCATCACATTTTATTTATTTATTTTTATTGGAAACGTTCACTCCCAAGAATTTCTCTTTAGAATACTGAAAAAGGAAGTTTAGTTCTTTTCCTTGTATTTTCAGTAAGAATTTCTTGGAAAATGTTTAAACTGAGAAAAATGTTTTCCATTTTTTCAAGAATTCCTCTTTGGAAGACAAATCTTATAAATTACATGACTAAACAAATCAATTAATTTTGAGTTTTCTTTTTCACTCATTTTTATTATCTAAATTACATATAAAAAAGATCACATATAATTTGTAAAAATTGTATAAATTTTATAATATAAAAGCTAATTACGTCTAATCTCTATTTTTTTGTGAGTTACAAAAATCCCTTAAAATTATAGGTTCTCGGATACATCACAACACTTGGCTCACAGGTGTATCGGAGGGATATTAAACCAACTTATAATATGAGAAGAATTACAACTTATAATATTTTTTTATATAATTTTTGAATGTCAAAATTTTAAATATTAAACTAACTAAAATAAATTCTATATCAAAAAATTAATCAAAAGAAATCTCGTATAGTAAAAGTGACGCGTAAAAGTAAACCGGAACGAACAACTACAGAATTCGTATAACAAGGACAGTTAGGAACGACTTCAATTTGACTGACTATCAAATTTGAGCTAACTTTTCAACAACTAGAAAAATAAGTTTCTTTCTTTAATTCCTTTTGTAATTTCACCAAACTTTCATGGAAAATGATTTCACAGAGAAAAACGTTTCGAAGTCTAGTGAATTTGTATGCATGCGTCATTTTAATTTGTTGAAAATTTAAATTCCAAATTTTGTTATTTACAAAGAGAGTCTCTTATCTAGAATCATGTTCAATTTAGCCTCAATACTAATATCGAATTTCATATGAGAAAACACTACAATTAATTATTGATTAGGGGAGTGCACTGTTTGTATTAAGCCAAAAAACAAACCAAATCAAACCGAATTTTAGTTTGATTTGGCTTTTTAGATTCTTGGTTTGGTTTTGAATTTAGAATTTACTTTGTTTAATTTTTTAGTTTGGTTTCGGATTTAGAAAAATAAAAATCGAAAAAATTGAATTTTATATATATATATATATATATATATATATATATATATATGTTTAGAATTAAGTTGGAGTTAACCACTTTTGTCCCTTTTTAGTTATTTCATTATGATTTAGTTTATTTCTTATGTTTGGACATCTATAATCGATATACTTTTAAGTATTATGTTTTACGTTTTAAAAGTTACGTTTCTAATTATTGATAACCGATTAACCAAATCGAAAAAACCCAAACCCAAAAGAGAAAAACCAAACCAAACCAAACCAAATTTATTTTGGTTCGGTTTGAATTACACTTCTTCAAACCAAAAACTAAAAACCCAAACCGAATAGTATAAAACCGAATCGAAAAATCGAATAAACACCCAGAAAAACAATTAATAAAGATTTTCTTTTTTTATAATTTGACCAAAGTATAATTAATATGTAGAGTCTATATATAGTAGCATCAACCATGCATAAATTAAACAAGGAAATTAACGTTGTTAAAGACTTTTGCTGAAAATTTTATCTTTAAAAAATAGGGTCAACAATTATTTAATTAAGTGTTATACCGAAAAAAAGCAAAGGGTTTGAATTGGCATCGAAAAATGCTAAGAAATTGTATAACAAAGAGTTCGATGCAACTAAAACTACTCTTTCTTGACTTGTAAGTATTACTTTGAACACAAAATAACTTGAAGAATTTCTCTTTGTAATAAAAAATAACTTCATAGTATTGAAGTCCTTGTATTTCACGTACCCTGAAATTTCGTGAAAAAGTTTAGACAAAAATAACATAATTTTGTAGAAAATATAGCTGTGCACCATTTTATTATTAGTGTAGAATTTATATGGAAACTTACATAAATATACTATAATAAAAAAATATTTATCATTTATATTAATAACTTTTTTTTTATTTGACCACTTTTAATTCATTTATAATACCAGTTTAATACATATTACAAAGATAAATTTATTATTCAAATATAATACAAGTTTTAATGATGGATAATATATTTATCACACATTTTAATACACTTATAATACAATGTGACAATTTTTTACCAAACAAACATAATATATTTCAAAAACAATTATAATTCAAATATATTGCATGCATAATTCACTTTTAATACATATTACAGATTTATCACAATATTGCTATAAATGATAATAAATAAAAAGTATCGCTAAAATCAGTAATTATTTTTAAAATGTATTTATTCATGTAATTTTTCCAATTTATATTCCAAATAAAAAGTCCTCTTTTCTACCTTCACTTTCCTCACTCTTTACTGCAAATATTACATTTTACATATTAATTTTGAAAGACAAGTGGGAGGGGAAAAAAGGCCACAACGTAACTATATACCCCATCTGCGAAATTTTTGTCCCAATTTATATGACACCTTTTATGTTTTGAGAATACAGTTTAAGTTTGATTGAAAATTTGCGCATGAAATCTTTAATTTTTTTGAAATGAAATTTATATATTTGTAAACTACGTAAACAGTACTATGAGTCACAATAATTGATAATTCCAAATGTTTATAAGATCTATAAAAAATTTACGATCAAAGTTATATTTGTTTGACTCTTGAAATCCGAAAGGTGACATATAAAGTGAGATGGAGATAGTAATAGGTTAAAATAGATATTTGCTAAGTTATAAATCGAATATATATAAAATGTCAAAATTATCCTTTTAAATGAGTGATTAAGGTATATGTCATATCTTTTCACCATTTTTTCTCTTTTTATAGAAAGCTAACTTTTTATATCAAGTGGATGTTATATATTAATGGTAACTTTTGGAAAAAAAGAAGGATGTGTCATTCTTTATTTAATTTGATGTACATAATTATATATGCATGAGACCAAGAGGATGCAAGAAAAGTATGTTTCAACTATACTTATACTAGAAGAAAAATGACTACTAGCTTGGATTCATACATAATTTGACTAAAATATATCGTAATATAATCTAGAATATGGTCCCATGAACAAGTACAGTTAGTCATGACTTTCATTGACTACAAAATCTAGCTTTTAACAATCAATTTGTGTTAAAAAGAAAAAAGTTTGAATGAGAGAACTTTGAATTCCATGCTTTTACATGCAACTAATAAACCCCTTCTTCACTTTAATATCTTTTATACCTACTTAACAAACTTCACAAAAAGAAATTAATATTCTTCTTGGTCTATATATCAAATAAAGTAGTTTATCTTTATCTTTAATCAATTTTATTTGGTAATATTTTCAATATATAAAAAATAAGACTCGTAATTATCAAACATAGCAAGATTTTATCGTTACCAAATATAGCAAGTATATTTTTTTTTCTAAACATATAGTACAAAACAACACTTCAAATCTCACTCATGATTTCATGTATAATTTTTAAAAAGTTAAAAGGTGGATTCGATAAAAAAAAGTTTTGACTTCATCAGTAATAATAACAATATGCTATTTTATTTGTATTTACCATGAAATTGATGTTTTAATTAAGTGGGCTCCTTGTTGTTTGTTCAATAGTATTGTTCAAACGCTTCATCAATCATACAAAGAACAAAGAAATAAAGGCAATTATTTAATTTGACGTAATGATGTCCCCCTCCACATCCAAGCCCAAATAATTTCTTAGTTAAATTACTATATATATTTTTAAAATATTCATTTTTCAAAAAATAATGTAATATAATTTTCCTTGTACCAAACACACTCTAAGACCAAGTCTCGATCTTAACCTACATTTTCTTCTTGGGTAGTTTCAAGTTTGTTACTAAGTAAGAACTAATTAAAAAAAAAAGGAAAAAAAGAGTTTGTTGCATGTGGAAGTCAAATAATTGCATGCAATTAGTCCTTTTGAATTTTGATTATTAATAAAATATATTTGTTGACTCTATTTTTTAAAAGCTAAATTCTATATTCAATGAAAGTCATGCTTCTAACTGTCCTTGTTATTTAAAAATAAGTTTCTACTTTGATCAACTTATGTCCCAATTATATATTTAATATATATGGTCTTTAATTCCGGTCACGAGAATTATGGTAAAATAAATGTATTCTTAAATTTCGTATTCCTTCAATTAAATATTATTAACATTATTATTTGGAGAGTTTTACTAAAAAAACGCATGCCTTAAAGTTTTTTTAAGAGGTTTGTATCAAGTTTTCAAATCCGTCAAAAAAGTAGTATTAAATAACTACTCCTAATAAAAGTTAGGATAGAATATTTATTCCTAGTATTTCAACTATGTACGTTTTCTATTGATTAATGATCTGACCTAATCGACTCAATTAAAAGACTGTGGTTGTTATCTCTTATCTAATTCCATGGAAGTTCATGATGAACATACAAGGAAAAGACTTTATAAATTATTCCAAATATCTTGTTCAAGAGAAAAGTGTTAGGAAAAAAAGTTCTGAAAAAGAAAGCACATGACAAGGGATTATATTGGCCCCTCCCCTCATTCTTCCACTATTGTGCTTGGTAAAGTTTCTCAAAAATTCACTATAAATATTTATTAATCATAATATTGGAAGACAATAAAGAATAATTGGTGATAGGTATTATAATAATTAATAGTAGCCACCACTCTAGTTTCTCTTCTTGTAATCACAACGACCTCATAATTTGCTATTTCTCTATTTCCAAATCAATTAGTATAACTAGTTTTTTTAAAAAAAATAAATATTAAATCACTAATTAAATTTTTATCTATCAACATACTACGAATAGTCGATTTTCTATTTAAAGCCACTCAGATGTGTTACTTCTGTATCAAAATACTTTTATTTTTTTAATGTCAAACTACATAATTTTCTTAAATATTTAACATGTTATATGAAAAAAATTGTAATTTATAATATTTTTTCGTAGAAATTTTTGAATATCTTAATTTTTTGTTGGTATTAAATAAATTTAATCAAATTTAACATTTATAAATTTGTTAAATGAATCCTCAAGAAACAAAATATTTTTCTCTGTCCAATAATAATTGTTCACGATTAATTTTTCACATGCACACATTAGGAAATACTCCCAAGCATTTCTAAAGGAAATTTATTTAATAATAAAAATAAAATAGATAAATTTTTTTAAATAGGACGTTTTAATATATATAGTTTGAAAGGGATTGATTATGATTCTAAACTATTATTGGTTTTGTATGATGGAAAATATCATAACTAGTGTTGAAACAGACAATGGAGGGTGGTAATCAATCACCTTTTGTATTGGAGTTTGAAAGGGATTGATAAAGTACACCACCGATATTTATTCATAATATTCTTTTTCAAAAAGATTTAAAATAAATAATATAATGATAATTTATTTCATTTAGTATAAAAAAGATAAATAATATCTGATGATTATACTATTAACATTGATATTTTAAGAACAATAACATATATTAATTCAGATTAGATCCAAAATTTCATCAAAGAAAGTCGAGCAAATTTCAATATTTACAATAGCGCATGATCAAACTATTTATTGTAGATAAAATTTTAACAGATTTAGTGGGAATCTATCAGTAGTGAATTAGCGTTGCACTAAAAAAATATATTCATACTCTTATTTGTTTCTATCTCACTATTTCTTCCGTTCCTTTTTAGTATGTCATTTTTTAAATTTCGCTTGTATATAATAAATTAAGTTTATAATTCTATTCTTACTAATATATTTTCAAAGTCAATTTTTCAATAAATGAGTAAATTATCCATTTTTTTAAAAAAAATTGTTTGTAAAGATTTCTTTTTTGAAATTAGATTTTACAGAGTAGTGTGGTGGTGAGAGTAATAAATCAATGTATGAAATAATTGCAATGAACATTAATTGCTTATTAGTCTTTCTAGGTTGCTGAAATATTTATTTTTAAGACTAATTAATAACAAAAAAACTAGGTATAATAAAAAAAATATTATAATTTATTCATGATTTCATTCATTTTATGAAATGACAAATATGATGGACCAACTATTTATAGTAAGGATGACATGTAAAAAAAAAGGAAGTATAATAAGAATAGTTTTTCATACACATTAACAAAAAATGTTAGTAAATCTTTTTTGCATTAGTTATTGTCATTAAATTTAGTGTCGCTATAAATTTTAAGGACATTTATAAAAAAGAATAAATTGCCACTAAAAATAAATATTGACCATAATTAAGATATTACAATTAATTAATTTGTCTTTAAAAATTATTTTTTATACAGTGAATCTTTTATGTACGTATCGCGTTTTGTAAATCTTTTTGCTTTCTAAATTCTCGTAAAAATCTATAGCTAAAGTTTGTTAATTATTTTTTGAAGACAAAAATACATACGGTTGACAAATATTTACAAACAAAATAGCACAATAATATATTCAAAGAACGTAATTATTAAAAACCTACCCAAAGAAATAAAAGATTTTTTTTTGTCATTTAATCTGATGTGCTATATGATTTTTATTTGTGTTTCCCCCCAAAAAAATTGGTTATTTAGATATGAATTTGATAAAATGTTCAAAGATATTTTTTTTAGTCACCACACGTTATATGACCATAGGATATTCTTTTATATATTTTTTGCTTAAACTAACAACCCTTTTCTTGGCATTTATGTTCAATGTTATGAAATTGTTTGTATCCCAAGTAAGAGAAAATGATCAAAATTGGTCCTTAACCCATGATTTTCATTTTATTTGATGTATAAATATGATGGAAAAGTCCTGAATATATTTAAAAATGAAATCAAATTGGTCCTAAATCATATAAGTAAAGATAATCGTTATTCTTATTTTTATCAAAACAGATGTCTTTGGTATCAAACTACCAAACAAAGATATATTCTTGTAACATTCAATACGATTAAAAATGCACATCAAACTTCATAACCCAAACTTGGAAGAGACGTAAAAAAAACTTTCAAAGGTAGAACTTGAAGAAAATCGTAAGTTTATAGTAAATAGTATGAAAGGAAGTCTAAGATGCCGAGAGCCTTAGTCTATTTCAACAACAAACACAACGATTTTCTTTACTTATATGTCTTGGGACCAAATTGATCACCTTTTAAATTTAAATACATTAAAAATCATTTCCAACATATTTATACATTAAATATTTATAGTAAATATCAAATGCACTAAGGGCAGTTCACATTTCTTTTCTCTGTTTGTTAAAATTTAAGGGTGAAAGGAACTAGTTACGTGGCTTTTAAATACTTGTTGAGGACATTTAATAGTCAATGTCAAAGTCTTTTTTTTTTTTTGTTTAAAGTTTAAATTATGAAATACTCCATGTGTGTTAAGTAATTGGTATTAGCATAACATATTCACTGTAATTTCTCAACTATTTCCATCTAAACAACCATTTAGGGGACCACATAGGCAGGGGGCTAACTTTTCTCTATATAAACAGAACCCATCAGCTGCATTGCATACACAAATTTTCTATACCTCTCCAAATACAAAGTTGCAAACCTTTTCCAAACCACATCATTTTATTATTGTTAACAAATTGTAACTTTGGCCATATAATCCCATGGATAATTTACCTAAATGTGGAGCTAATTATGTGCCTCTTACTCCTCTCACCTTTTTAACCAGAGCCTCTAATTCTTATGCCAACCGCACCTCTACTATTTATGCCAATGTTCGCTTCAATTGGCGGGAAACCCATGAACGTTGTTGTCGCCTTGCTTCCTCCCTTCGCTCCTTAAACATTGTCAAGAACGACGTGGTAAGTCTATCTAGATACACATTTTAATTATCGCGAGTAATTCTCATATATGAGTTCATTGAGATTATGGTCATATATTAATGTGGCTTGATTTTACAATCATGTAGGTCTCAGTCCTTGCACCAAATGTACCGGCCATGTTAGAAATGCATTTTGCTGTGCCTATGGCAGGGGCTGTGCTCAACGCCATCAATACAAGGCTGGACGCTAAAAATGTTGCCCTTATTCTCAAGCACTCAGAAGCCAAGATCTTTTTTATTGACTATGAATACATTGACAAAGCTAAAAAGGCCATTGAAATACTACTGTCCGACTTTCAAATGCCAATGCCTCTTGTCGTTGTCATTGATGACATAGATTCCCCTACTGGAATTCGGTTTGGGGAGCTTGATTACGAGCAGTTGGTGTTCCAAGGCAGCCCTGAGCACGTCGTTGAGAATATTGATGACGAATGGGATCCAATTACTTTGAGCTATACATCAGGTACAACTTCAGAGCCAAAGGGAGTCGTGTACAGCCACAGAGGTGCTTTTTTAAGCACTTTGAGTTTGATTTTGGGATGGGAGATGGGTACTGAGCCTGTCTACTTATGGTCCCTCCCTATGTTTCACTGCAATGGTTGGACTTTCACATGGGGAATAGCTGCAAGGGGTGGCACCAATGTTTGTATGCGCAATACAACAGCCCAAGAAATATACTCCAACATAGTGTTACACAAAGTAACGCATATGTGTGCTGCACCTATTGTTCTCAGCATAATCCTTGAGGCCAAGCCACACGAGCAGCGTCAAATAATGACTCCGGTACAAGTTTTGGTGGGGGGTGCACCCCCACCAGCACCACTGCTTGAAAGAATCGAGAGGGTGGGATTCCACGTTGTCCATGCCTATGGGCTCACGGAGGCCACTGGACCAGCCCTGGTGTGTGAGTGGCAAGCCAAGTGGAGCAAATTACTGTGGGAAGAACAAGCCAGGTTAAAGGCAAGACAAGGGCTGGGCATACTAACACTTGCTGATGTTGATGTGAAGGAATTCAAGAATATGGAAAGTGTGCCTCGTGATGGGAAAACAACAGGGGAAATATGCCTGAGGGGAAGCAGTATCATGAAAGGGTACTTAAAAAATGAAAAGGCGAATTCAGAAGTATTCAAGAACGGTTGGTTTTTCACAGGGGATATGGGAGTGATTCATCCAGATGGGTATTTGGAAATCAAAGATAGATGCAAAGATGTAATCATATCAGGTGGAGAGAACATTAGCAGCGTACAAGTAGAAAGTGCAATACTAAAACATCCATATGTTGTGGAGGCCTCTGTTGTGGCAATGCCACATCCAAGGTGGGGTGAAAGTCCATGTGCCTTTGTTATATTGAGGGAAGACTCAAACTTGAAAGAATCAGATATGATAGCACACTGTAGGAAAAACTTGCCAGGATTCATGGTACCAAAGAAGGTTCAATTTGTGGATGAATTGCCTAAAACAGGAACAGGGAAAGTGCAGAAGAACCATTTGAGAGCAGTGGCAAAGACATTTGTTGTGTCTGATCAAACAAGCAAAAAATCAAGCCAAATAAAAAGGGAAAATCCTAGATCATACAATCAAAATCATGAGCAGATTCTTGCTCTGTCTCGTCTCTAGAGATTGAAGAAAGACTTAACAAGTGTTTGAATATTACTACTTTTTCTTTTTTCTCCTTTTGGCTGCAGATGAGTTGTTTAACTCTCTCTAATCACATCTGTAATTGGTGTTAACTGTATGCGTTGTCTTCGGATATTTAGTTTTTTAAATACTTCAAGAATTTGTTTATAATTTCATGTTAATTATTTTTTTTGAATGTTAGTTTATACAAGTTGACAAGAAGGTGATTATTATTTCTCAGTATAATCACTAACACTACAATCTATCACTAGTTACCCATGGGTGTGTTTTACAATATTATTATCTCCCTATTTTGTTATTTAATCTATGAAAGAGTTCTATATATGTTTTACAATATTATTATCTCCCTATTTTGTTATTTAATTTATGAAAGAGTTCTACACCTATATTAAAAAAAAATTGGAAAATGGCCTAAAATATCCTTAAAGTATTGGAGCTGATACAAAATTACCCTTCATCCACCTATTGACTCCAAAATACCCTTGTCATCCACCTTTGAGTTCAAAACCCCACCAAATTTTAAAAAATATTTAAACAATATAATTTTAAAACCGTTAAATAAGTGGTGAATTTTGAACCCAAAGGTGGATGACAAGGGTATTTTGGAGTCAATAGATGGATGAGAAGGGCATTTTGGAGCCAATAGGTGGATGAAGGATAATTTTGTACCATTTCCAATACTTTAAGTGTATTTTAGGCCCTTTTCCAAAAAAAAAGTTACTTCTTTCTTTGTGTTGAGAATTAGAAGTATGCTTTTCAGGGTTGAACTTTCAATTCTTTAAGGAGCCGTTTGATTATTGTATAAGAAACATCTTATACGTTTATTAAAAGTTATATTAGTTTTATTATGTTTGGTAGAAATTTTGTGTTAGGAATAAAAATTAACATAACTTATACCATGTTTGGTTGGTAAGAATTTAAATGTTGTATAAAAGTTATTTATGTATTAATTTATACGATGTTTGATTGCATTTTTTGTAGTTCTACATAATTAATATCAACATAACTTATGAGGGAATCTATGTATAAAGTTATGCAAGGTAGAAGGTGGAATAAGATATGTTAGTATTAGTTATACATGTATTAAAATGATAAATTACAGATTTACCTTATAGATTTATTTTATTTTTTTAATTGATAACTTTACTATTTTCCTATATATGTTTATTTTTTTATTTCTTTTTATATATAGACCATTTTCATTTATTTTAATTTTTTTTAATTGAAAACTTTACTGTTTTCCTATTATATATAGACTATTTTCATTTCTTTTTATATACTTACCATTTTTATTTATTTATGCAAATAAAAATATTTTTTTAATATTAAAAATTTGATTGTATATTTTTTTCACGGTACATATGCTAATCAAAATATTATCATTATATATTATTCAATATATTTCACATTTTATTAGCATGTATTATTATTTTGTAAATAATATATATTAATAATTTACAACAAGTTTAATATTCAATAGTTAATAATTCATGTATTATAATCTAAACTTAACAAAATAATACCTATATAACTAATAACCGCATAGCTAATACCCGCATAATTAAACTCAACATAACTAAACCCTGTATAACTAAATCCTGCATAATTAATACCTACATAATTAATACCTGCATAACTAATGCCTATGTAACTTAACTCTGCATAACTAATACATGCATAACTTAACCCTGCATAACTAATACATGCATAACTCTAACCAGTAACCAAACGACCCCTAAGTAATTTAGAATTATTTGATTTTTACGATGTTGTTGAGGTGTTATAACCTAAAGAATATAAGTTAAGGATAAATTTTTATACGACATGCAATGAACTTAAATTGGCTTAAAAGAGAACGGTATATACTACATCAGTATAACTTTTTATTTATTTTATTTTTAACTATAATTTATGACATATTTGATTCACATTTTTCTAATAGATTTCGTAAATTATGTGTAAAATAATTTTAAAAACATCTCATTTTCACTGATTTTCTTATGACGATTTCAAATATTAAATAGTACTTTTTTGTAATGTTTACTTGAAATACAATTATATTTGTCCTTATTTTTTTTTAAAAAAAATCACATTATTTATTTAAATCATAAATTTAAAATTGTCTTTTATTTCGTTTTTAAACTTCAAGCATTAGGTATAACTAAAGTTGGACTACGGAACGGGATGTACAGGTACAGGTCCAGAACCGTTCCGGTTCGTCCCGGTTCGGTTGCCTACGGAGCGGAACAGGACATCCTGAATCAGGAGACAGAACGAAACAGAACCGAGATTTGGTACCAGTGTACCGGAATTGATTTATCCCGATTTATTCTGGTTCTGATCTGGTCCGGTCCGGTTCGATTTCGATTATTAATATTTATTAATTAATTTATATAATATATTTATAAATTATAATTTATATTTTATATTAAATAACAAATACTACTCAAGTAACTCAACTACCTCCTATTAGTATTACATTAGTATTATATTCGAGACTTAGTTGAAACAGAACCCTTCCTAGAAGGTGGCAAATAAACTATGCACTCTACTAATAGTTGTAAATTGAAATTGTACTTTGTAATACAAATTTAAATAAATTAAATTGATATGTTTTAATTTGTATAATTGTTTTATCCTTATTTTTATTTAATTTTTCAAAATTACAACTTTAATTTATTTAAATTACAAGTTATAAATATAACTTATAAATTATAACATATTAATAAATAATAAGTAATAATTTATAAACTTCAAAAGATTTAACTTAAAAACTTAATTAAACTTAACTTGCAAACTTAATAAGTAAAATTTTTTTAAAAAATATCTTTAAAATAAACTTAAGTAAAAAATCAATCTATATATATATATAAAAATCTGAATCAAAAATTGTTGATGTGGCATGCCTCTAAGGGCTGAATTTTTTATTTATTTATTGGAGATTTTTTTTTAAAGTTTCTTTTTTCATTTTAAAACATAAAATATTATTTAATATTTTTGCAAAATATTAAAGCATAGTATTTAATTACTCCCTCATTAAATCATACATAAAAGCTTCAGTTATCAAATTCTTACCTTAAAAACATTTTTCTTAATTGTAGAATTTAAGAAAATTTATTATTTACACTTAATTAGAGAATTTGAAAAGTTTTTTAACATTAACTTTTGAATACTATATAAATTATACCATTAGATTGCTACATGTTGGACATGAGATTATTTGTAAAAGATGAAAGTCGGACGAATATGATGGTGTCGAGATAGCCATGGATTTCTGCGCGGCTGATCGAAGAAGACGACTGGATATGGAGTTTGAAAACCTCTAAAGCTCTTGTCATTCTTCTGCATTTGTTTATTTACTTTTCTTTTTTTAAATTTAGCTAGTGCTATAGTTTATTTTCCTTTTTGATTATTGGAAATCGATCCACTTTTGGAATTGATAGTTGTACTATTTTTTAATTT